>NC_081766.1:2432371-2592371 GCF_963082965.1 Carassius carassius
ACATTTGTTTATTCCATTCTATTCAGTTTTAATCTATCCTATTCTATTATTTTCTACAATTCTATTCTTTTTTTGTTGTGATCAACTCTTTATTGTCTTTAGATTAACAAAATAACATCCATTCAAACAAACAAACAAACAAACAAACAGGGAAGGGGGAACAACAGACATATTATTAATGATTTCCAACCTGAAAGGCTAATTCTATTCTGATCTGTTTCTTATGGAAGTGTTTTTCTGACACGGGATGAAAAACTAAAAATTTAATATAAAAAACTGTTTTTCTATGTTTTTAATATAAAAAAGACTTTTTTCTTCTGAATTTTGAGTTTGCATCTCACAGTTCTGTTTCTGTCTGTTTCCTCCATGGAATAAAAAAAAGTATTGACATTTTTTAACACATTTCAGACTTTTCTTCTCAGAATTGTGAGTTAACGTCTCAAATAATTAAAAAAAAAAAATTCTCAGAATTGAGAGGAATAAAAAATCTGCATTGTGAGTAGGGATGGGTATCGTTAAGGTTTTAACGGTATTACTACTCTTACCGATACCGCTTTAACGGTATTCTTATCGGTACTTTGTGTTGTGTTACTTTGTGTTGTGTTAGGCAGTCGAAAACTTTGCATTTCTCTGTCTGCACATAATGCACTTTTGAAAGATGCTTTGACAGATTGTTTGTGTTTCCGCCCTTACATGCAAAATTTTTGTTGCACTTAGGACAACGAGCGTTGTCTGCATCAACTCTAGTGAAGTATAACCACACTTTGGAACGTTTTGCTGTCTCCGCCATCGTCACTCTTTGTATTAAGCAGGAGTTTTCGTACTGTAAGGGGCCGTTCACATATCGCATCTAAAAACGCGTGGAAAACGCTAGGTGCGCCGCTTTCTGATTTTTTTTCCCCAAAGCCTTCGGCACTTGCGCTCCTGATGAGTCTGCCGTTGCTAAGCAACCATGACCTGCTCTCTCCATGAAGAAGCGGAAATTTCAGCAATAGATAAATGGATTTGCAGCACTAAAAACTGCTTGCAGTAGCACTGCTACTAAATTAAATTAAAAATCCACATACAGCTATCAGCTGTTCCTTCATCTTGGCTGAGCTTTCAACGTTGTTACGGAAAAGGTGAGGAAGTTACATGACCTGCGGTGCGCTTGCGGCATTCTGAAAAGTTGAGATGTTTTTAACTCGATGCGGTGCGGACGCGCCTGGAAAAAACGAGCTTGTCGCACCGCATTATGAGCGTGCATACCGCGCGCCTACATTTGAAATAACGAACTAAATAACGTGTGCGTGCGCCGTGCTCGTTCTTGTTGTGTGTGTGTGTGTGTGTGTGTGTGTGTGTGTGTGTGTGTGTGTGTGTGACTGACAGACAGCCTCCGCGGCGCGCATGAGAGATCTCGCAGATCTCACAGACAAACGTCTTAATATGACCGCACATTAGAAATGTTTGGTGAGATAAAATGTGCACGATAACATTAAGCAAAAATACATAGTACATTATTTTTTCCCCTCAAGTACCGAAAGCAGAACCGATATCGTCAGATCTTAATTTAGCCCCGGGCCATTTTAATACCGGGTTTCGGTACCCATCCCTAATGGTGAGAAGTTGCAATTTCATTTTTTTTTTTTTTTTTTTAGAAAAAAGTTTCCATTTTTTCAATTCTGCTTTATTTGATTTGGCTCTGTTATTTAATTCAATTCAATTCAATTCAAGTTTATTTGTATAGCGCTTTTTACAATACAAATCGTTACAAAGCAACTTTACAGAAAATTAAGTTTCTACAATATTTAGTAGTAGCTAGTAGTTTGTGCACGTTTGACAGGATTTTATAAAAAATAAAAAATAATAATAATAATACAAGACGTAGTCAGCTAGATGATGAACTATCAATATTATTAATTAATAGTAATTATATGATGCAGTCACACATGTAGCAATAATTGTTAGTTCTGTTTGTTGATTCAAGGTTAGGATCATCTGGGGTCCTCTGAGGGTCAGCATCATCTCTTAGGTGTTCTGGATCCAGACTGGAAGTTGTGTAAATCCTAGTTACATCCCGTGGCAAAACATACAACCCGAATTCCAGAAAAGTTGGGACGTTTTTTAAATTTTAATAAAATGAAAACTAAAAGACTTTCAAATCACATGAGCCAATATTTTATTCACAATAGAACATAGATAACATAGCAAATGTTTAAACTGAGAAAGTTTACAATTTTATGCACAAAATGAGCTCATTTCAATTTTGATTTCTGCTACAGGTCTCAAAATAGTTGGGACAGGGCATGTTTACCATGGTGTAGCATCTCCTTTTCTTTTCAAAACAGTTTGAAGACGTCTGGGCATTGAGGCTATGAGTTGCTGGAGTTTTGCTGTTGGAATTTGGTCCCATTCTTGCCTTATATAGATTTCCAGCTGCTGAAGAGTTCGTGGTCGTCTTTGACGTATTTTTCGTTTAATGATGCGCCAAATGTTCTCTATAGGTGAAAGATCTGGACTGCAGGCAGGCCAGGTTAGCACCCGGACTCTTCTACGACGAAGCCTTGCTGTTGTTATAGCTGCAGTATGTGGTTTTGCATTGTCCTGCTGAAAAACAAGGCCTTCCCTGAAATAGACGTTGTTTGGAGGGAAGCATATGTTGCTCTAAAACCTTTATATACCTTTCAGCATTCACAGAGCCTTCCAAAACATGCAAGCTGCCCATACCGTATGCACTTATGCACCCCCATACCATCAGAGATGCTGGCTTTTGAACTGAACGCTGATAACATGCTGGAAGGTCTCCCTCCTCTTTAGCCCGGAGGACACGGCGTCCGTGATTTCCAACAAGAATGTCAAATTTGGACTCGTCTGACCATAAAACACTATTCCACTTTGAAATAGTCCATTTTAAATGAGCCTTGGCCCACAGGACACGACGGCGCTTCTGGACCATGTTCACATATGGCTTCCTTTTTGCATGATAGAGCTTTAGTTGGCATCTGCTGATGGCACGGCGGATTGTGTTTACCGACAGTGGTTTCTGAAAGTATTCCTGGGCCCATTTAGTAATGTCATTGACACAATCATGCCGATGAGTGATGCAGTGTCGTCTGAGAGCCCGAAGACCACGGGCATCCAATAAAGGTCTCCGGCCTTGTCCCTTACGCACAGAGATTTCTCCAGTTTCTTTGAATCTTTTGATGATGTTATGCACTGTAGATGATGAGATTTGCAAAGCCTTTGCAATTTGACGTTGAGGAACATTGTTTTTAAAGTTTTCCACAATTTTTTTACGCAGTCTTTCACAGATTGGAGAGCCTCTGCCCATCTTGACTCTGCTTCTCTAAGACAAAGCTTTTATAGCTAATCATGTTACAGACCTGATATCAATTAACTTAATTAATGACTAGATGTTCTCCCAGCTGAATCTTTTCAAAACTGCTTGCTTTTTTAGCCATTTGTTGCCCCCGTGCCAACTTTTTTGAGACCTGTAGCAGGCATTACATTTTAAATGAGCTAATTAAGTGAATAAAAGTGTAAAATTTCTCAGTTTAAACATTTGCTACGTTATCTATGTTCTATTGTGAATAAAATATTGGCTCATGTGATTTGAAATTCCTTTAGTTTTCATTTTATTAAAATTTAAAAAACGTCCCAACTTTTCCGGAATTCGGGTTGTAGAAACAAAATAGAGACATCATTAGCATAGCTGCTGATCCAACAAAGTAAAATTAGTTTAACCCAAGCTAAAGAATAAAAATGCAGATGCAACTACACTCACAATTTAAGAGATACATTATTCGAATGCTTGGCGAAAGAGATGCGTTTTTAATCTAGATTTAAACAGAGAGAGTGTGTCTGAACCCCGAACATTATCAGGAAGGCTATTCCAGAGTTTGGGAGCCAAATGTGAAAAAGCTCTACCTCCTTTAGTGGACTTTGCTATCCTAGGAACTACCAAAAGTCCAGCGTTTTGTGACCTTAGGGTGCGTGATGGGTTGTAGCGTGGTAGAAGGCTAGTTAGGTACGCAGGAGCTAAACCATTTAGGGCCTTATAGGTAAGTAATGATAATTTGTAACTGATACAGAACTTAATAGGTAGCCAGTGCAGAGACTGTAAAATTGGGGTAATATGATCATATTTTCTTGACCTGGTAAGGACTCTAGCTGCTGCATTTTGGACTACCTGTAGCTTGTTTATTGACGAAGCAGGACAACCACCTAGAAGTGCATTACAATAGTCCAGTCTAGAGGTCATGAAAGCATCAACTAGCTTTTCTGCATCAGAAACAGATAACATGTTTCGTAGCTTGGCAATGTTTCTAAGATGGAAGAATGCAGTTTTTGTAACATTGGAAATATGATTTTCAAAAGACAAATTGCTGTCCAATATAACACCCAGATTTCTGACTGTAGAGGAAGTAACAGTACATCCGTCTAGTTGCAGATTGTAATCTACAAGATTCTGTGTGGTGTTTTTTGGTCCAATAATTAATATCTCTGTCTTATCCGAATTTAATTGGAGAAAACTATTTGTCATCCAATCTTTTACATTTTTAACACACTCTGTTAGCTTAGATAATTGGGAAGTTTCATCTGGTCTCGTTGAAATATATAGCTGAGTATCATCCGCATAACAGTGGAAGCTTATTCCGTATTTTCTAATAATATTACCAAGGGGCAACATGTATATTGAAAAAAGAAGGGGACCTAGGACGGATCCTTGTGGCACTCCATATTTTACTGATGATAAATGAGATGACACCCCATTTAAGTAAACAAAATGGTAGCGATCGGACAGGTAGGATCTAAACCATCTTAGAGCCTGCCCTTGAATACCTGTATAGTTTTGTAATCGATCTAGGAGTATGTCATGATCTATGGTGTCGAACGCAGCACTAAGATCAAGTAAGACTAGAAATGAGATGCAGCCGTGATCTGACGCAAGAAGCAGGTCATTTGTAATTTTAACAAGTGCAGTTTCTGTGCTACGGTGGGGCCTAAAACCTGACTGAAATTCTTCATACAGATCATTTTTATGCAGGAAGGTGCTCAATTGAGCAGACACAACTTTTTCTAAAATTTTAGACATAAATGGAATATTTGAAATAGGCCTATAATTTGCCAGTACACTAGGATCTATTTTTTGTTTCTTAATAAGAGGCTTGATAACCGCCAGCTTGAATGGTTTTGGGACGTGACCTAAAGATAACGACGAGTTAATGATATTGAGAAGCGGTTCTTCGGCTACAGGTAACAGCTCTTTAAGTAATTTAGTGGGTACAGGATCTAATAAACATGTTGTTGGTTTAGATACAGTGATAAGTTTATTTAGCTCTTCCTGTCCTATATTTGTAAAGCACTGCAGTTTATCTTTGGGTGCGATGGATGAAACTGAAGTGTTAGACGCTGTAGAATCTACATTCGCTATTGTATTTCTAATTTTATCTATTTTATCAGTGAAGAAATTCATAAAGTCATTACTATTTAACGTTGGTGGAATATTTGAATCAGGTGGCGTCTGGTAATTTGTTAACTTAGCCACTGTGCTAAATAAAAACCTTGGATTGTTTTGGTTATTTTCTATGAGTTTGTGGATATGCTCTGCCCTAGCAGTTTTTAGAGCCTGTCTATAGCTGGACATACTGTTTTTCCATGCAATTTTAAAAACTTCCAAGTTAGTTTTTCTCCATTTGCGTTCAAGACTACGAGTTACTTTCTTGAGAGAGTGAGTATTACTGTTATACCATGGCACAGTACATTTTTCTCTAACCTTTTTCAATTTGATGGGGGCAACAGCTTCTAATGTATTAGAGAAAATAGTGCCCATGTTGTCAGTAATTTCGTCTAATTCATGTGTATTTTTGGGTACAAATAGCAGTTGAGATAGATCAGGCAGGTTATTTGCGAATCTGTCTTTGGTGGCTGGAACAATAGTTCTGCCCAGACGGTAACGCTGAGACATATAGTTAATATCAGTTATACGCAGCATGCACGATACAAGGAAATGGTCTGTAATATCATCACTTTGGGGTACAATATCTATAGCAGTAAGATCGATTCCATGCAATATAATTAGATCTAGTGTATGATTAAAACGATGAGTGGGCCCGGTGACATTTTGCTTGACTCCAAAGGAGTTTATTAGGTCAGTAAACGCAAGGGCTATCGCCGGCCTCTCACACCACACTTCTGCAGACGTCTGCTTTCAAACGTCCCATCTGTAACACATGTCCGCTCACATCCAGCTACCCAGCATCCATGACTGTCTGTCTTAACTGCTCATTGACATGTGACGCCTCACCGGTCTTCTTTGTGACATCATATCCTGTTTTGGAAACATGCAGCCAGACTAGGGTGAATACGGTACAGTAAAAACAAGAAAATGACTTTGTTTTTCAGCTGATGTCACAACCCCCCCCCCCCCCCTTACTTTTTCTATCCCTCCCTTCCAGCCATCTGTGATTGTAGAGACACGATTTCTCCTAATACGTATGATTTACTCCTCACTCTGGATATCATGCAAATCTGATCAATTTGGCTGATTGCAGGGACACAGCAGGACAAGAGAGGTTTAACAGCATCACTTCAGCGTATTACCGTGGCGCGAAAGGCATCGTACTGGTCTACGACATCACCAAGCAGGAAACCTTTGAAGACCTGCCTAAATGGATGAAGATGATAGACAAGGTACTCAAACATCTAAAACACTGATTCGTTTTAAACATTCAAGTGTTTTGAACCATTCAAGCTCAAGAAGAGGCAAAAGAGAACTCAAGTGCACACACTCATCATATCCTTAAAGAGGCAGCAGCCTAGAAACACCTGCTGCTGTCTGTCAGCTTTGACAAAGATCTATATATATATATAGTGGTATAAAGAAAGTAAAGTGTTCTTTAAATAATAAAGAACCATTTCTTTGCTCATCCGAAAATTATCCAATCTGTGACTCAAAATCTGTAATATGATCCAAGGCCATGAGTTTTGTGATCCGTTGCATCTCTACTTGTTATTTGAAGAAAAAATACAATCACTAGTTTTTTTTTTTTTTTTTACATGTTTTTGATCATGCTTATTTTCCACAGTGAAGTTCAGCCGATTTCCTTTTTTTATTCGGTCTAGTTAAATTTATTTTAGGCTACCAAAACCTGAAGAATGCCTGCCCATTTTGCATTTGTTTACTGAAGTCTTGTTTTGCTTCTGTGTAGTATGCGTCAGAGGATGCTGAGCTCCTATTGGTTGGGAACAAACTGGACTGTGAGTCTGATCGTGCCATCTCACGACAACAAGCAGAGAGGGTGAGGGCAGTGTTTTATTTCAGTATTGTTTATGTACCATATTAATAAATAATAGTTTTAGTTTTAGTAATATTGCAATTTTTTTTATATATATATTTTTATTTCAGTTTAACTTTAATTCAGTTTAACTTTAATTCAGTTTAACGTTTTTGTTGTTGTTTTAGCATTTTTGGTATTTTATTTCGACTGCTGAAAGTAACTTTTAATAGTTTTAGTTGTAGTTAACAATAACAATGTTTGCTAGCTAATTACTGTTTTCTGAAAATAACAAAGGTTATTTATTTATTTAATTTTTTTGTAATAAAACTTAATTTGTAGATGCTGAGTTAAAAAAAATATATACAAAAAACTTTCCATCTTGTACAGTTATTTCACGTCAACAAGCTGGGAGGGTGTTATTGTAGTATTATTTCAATAGCATTTATTAATGTTGAAATATTATTTCAGTTTTTATTGCAATTTTATTCATTTTTTTTTATTTAAATTGTAGTAATTTTGTTATGTGTTTTTGTCATTTTGATTATTATTATACTTTTAAATCTTTCTGTTTATCTTTCTATTTTAATTTTAGGTTTAGTCATTTTAGAACTTAGTACTTATTTATTTCAGTTAATTGCTAAGGCAACATTTCTAATATTTTCAAACTATATACAGTAAATAAAGCACTTATCAAAATAACTAAAGAAGGCTAATCTCAGAAGCTTTTATTTGAATGAGGTATTCAAAATGTATTATTTAACTTACAATTTGCTAAGGAGTGGAAAAATATGTTCAAAAACATTCAATGGCAAATAATTTTACAGCCAAAACAATATTTTAGGATTCAGCGCCTCAAAATTAGTAAGAAACAGGCATTGTTTCATTCAGCAAATATGAGTGATGTTATTATGCTTTTTTATTATTTACTATTAGAACTTTATTTTTGCCTCAGGTTTACCTTGACATTTAGTTCAGTGGAGGGCATCTTTAGTCCGTCCAAAGCCCTGGACACAGGGACATTATTCTGCCTGAGACCTCCACAAACAGATTCCTTGAATGCTCTGAGTAATGCCTCCTCCAACCTTCCCAAACCCACTGAGACTAAACCCAACAGTACCAGTGTGTGAAAGCACACTTTACAGGAAACATTCACCCAAACATTGTTTACTCACTAAAAGCAGTCCATACGTCTTCTGAAGCCATACAATAGTTTGGTCTGTTACCATTATGAAGAAGAAAGAGCCTCAGTCAGCTGATTGCATTAAAAAATATCAAATATTGAATTATTTGTATATTAATCCCATTCAGAAGCACCATCAGACTGAAATAAATGTCTTCATTTCTGTCAGTTTGCTTCACGGATATCAGGGATGCGTTTCTGTGAGGCCAGTGCCAAGGATAACTTTAATGTGGATGAGATATTCCTTAAACTAGTTGATGACATTTTGAGTAAGGTAAGTGGAGCTGTTTTGTTACCATTTTATCAAATTCTTTGTTCATCAAAATGTTCTTTTTGAAAAATAGCTAGTTTCTCAGTGCCTGAGAATGAGGCATTAACTATCAAGTGTTTCTGGCCTCGTTGCAATTCTAAAATGCAATTTTTATTTTATTTTTTTTAAGTGCATTTTTTTATTATATAACAATATGAATTAAAAAATAATCAGAATAAAATAATAATAACTAAACAATATTAAACAAAATAAGAAATACTGTAATATTTTACTTTGAAATTAAGTCAAGTATTTAACAATACTCCCTACATTACATGTATGTAATTCTGTACGTGACAAATAAAGAACCAGTAGTACAACTGTAAAATTGGAATCTTAATTTTCAAATGTTAAGCTTTAATTTTGATGGAAAAATGCCAGATGCACTTGTCATTACAAGTTTGGGAAGATGGTTGGCACATTTTGCATTCTCGAATGCAACTCAAGCGCACGCATTCTGTTTTATTTTGATTTATCGTTCAGCCCTGATTCCCATCTCTTTTGAGCAAGCACTTACCATTTTACTGTGCAATGCACATCAGACAGTCATATGAGAGTCTCTAACATCTTACAAACTGACTAAATGTTGTGCTTCTACAGATGCCTCTTGAAGTCCCCAGTAAGGAGCTGTCCAACAGTGTCCTGTCCCTTCAGCCCGAACCCGAAATCCCACCAGAGTTGCCTCCACCCCGCATGCGCTGCTGTTGAGACTCGGTTCACGCTTTTTTTAGAAACCCAACACCACCTTCCCTCTGAGAACCCAATACATGCTGTTAAAGACTCCTGCCACCAGGGGGCGAAATGCCCATCTCATGAGAGTCCAGCCCATACGGATGATGAGATGATGGCCTGTCATTACCAAAAAAAGATGAAAGACAAACGCTCTTTACCACATAATCAAAGATCCCTCACAAACCATAGACTCTGCAATTTAACATCCTCTGTATTTTGGTACCTCCAGTTGCCAGTAGAGAACATCCATATCATCACACACACATAGATGCATTCATTTTTCAGCCCATACATACACTACCTCATTTCTGGAAATCAAAGGATAGTGTTTGTCTGACGTGTGCCTTCCTGATCGGAAAACCGCTGCACACGCATCACAGACATACATGAAATGTCATAACCAATCAACTTCTATTTATATGTAGTTTACATATACTCTCAGTAGAAACAAGAAACTACTATTTCTATTGGACGACGGATACTCTAACCTTGTCTTTCACATCACGTTTCAAAAAATGCATTCAGCTGATTTCTTAAGGAAAACTTTACAAGTCCCAAATTGGTTTGGCATTAAAAGCGAACTGGATGTACATTTTCATGAGAAGCATAATTCATTTCTATTGGCTGCGTGTTTACGAGTTGGTTTGTGGTTGGGTTGTCCTTATGCCTTACGTTCTATCAGTGTTACTGTGTTTGAGGTGGATTTCGTATTATCCGTTGTGTTTTGCACTACAATCCATTCGGAGCTAACAGCTGAAATGCTGAATGTTAGAGAAGGACCTGTGTACAGAAGATTAATCTTTTCATTTAGCAGCAGAGATTTGATGCTTCCTGGTCTTTTTTCGGTCTCATTTAACTCGAGTAGAATAAAGGAAGGTCAATAATTAAGTTCATTGTTTTATTCTCTAGATCTGGATTGCAGAACTGAAATGCTCTCACCGAAAGGGCTATTTCTCCGTGGAGAGCTGTTTGGGAGTAAAACGGGACATTGGTTTTGATACTCGTTTAACACTTGTGTAAAAACACTCTTCAGTTAACATCACTATGCTTCTGTGATCCTGGACAAACTGCTGACTCCACTGGATTTCAGTTGAATTGAATCATTTGCCTGCGTTAGCTGAAGGACAGTAGTAATGATATAGCGGTGTTATATAACAAAATATAACCGGTGTTTGATGGGAACGGCTATTTCAGCTGAACCAGATATGCAGTTTTTTGTGAGTTTATGGAAATATGATGCATTTTTCATAGAAACTGTCCTTGAATGTAGAGGACTGACAGTGTTACTGTGTGTCTGGAACGTCATCTACAAAAAAAATTGGTAAAAATCTTATTGGGTGGATTTAATAAAACCGTGTCTCGGTCATATTTGACCCCAAATATTTCAAATAAATCAATGGGTTCAATATGACCTATATATTTTTTGGCAGGTTTAATGCGATTCACCATGTCAAATAACAGAAAGATGATTTATGTGTGTAGTGGCAGTGGGTTTAAGTGGTTTATAATGCATTAATATTCTCATCAGGAACCAGTATAGTGTTAAATAACCAAACTTGTGTCTGTTTCTGGGGGACTAATTTTTGACTGTTGTTGAGGTGAAAAACAACCTTTTTTTGGTTCGTATTATTTTTCTCCATTTAACTCTGATTTAACTTCTTTGAACTGTGTGTCCTTTGAAAGTTGATAACCAACATAAACCCCATGTGTTAACAGTGTTAGGAAAAGTCTACTAACCTCAAAAAGTTGATGGTTGCAGACTGGTGCCAAATTGTAACCTTATGAGATACTCTAATGGTCATCTGATCCTTTTCACCAAGTGCTTTTTATTTTCTTTCTCTGCGGGATTGGCATATGTTTAATTTATTTTGGATGGTATTTGAATTTCTTCTGAACCTGGAGTCAGATTTTACTAAGCTATAACCATTTTTTCCCTTTTATTGTTATTATTATCATTTCCATCAAACCCCCTGGTATTTTTAAATTTTTTTGTGTGTGTGTCTGAAGGCGCGCACTCAAACCTTTAGTTTTTCTTGTTTTTAATTCATATTTAATTTTGCTTTGTTTGAAGCTTAGTAAGTCTGACTTTCATGCTCTTCAGAAAGACTGTCAGTGACACATCAGTGGTCTTGAAAAAGTTAAACCCAACATGCTCTTTGAACTCAGTAGAGTTTCTTAATTCTAGTGGCAAATGTTGTCTTTATAAACCTTAATTTTGTACAGAATAGCCTTGGATTAGTTTTAGTTTCTTGGCCAATCACAGTACTCCATTACAAAAACAAAAAAAATGAAACGGATCCTCATTACACTGCAAAACAAAAGAGTATTTTGTACGAATAATATGTTGGTATTAGTTATTTGAAACAGTTTGGCATGTTTAAGCAGTTTTGTGGTATTTATAACTTGTGGTATTCTTTAACTAATGAAGTGCAAATAAAGATATATATTTATTACACAAATGTGTGTAACCATTCTGATGCTTTTCTTTCACTTTACCTAAGCCTAAACTTACTTTTGCAGAATTGTATTCTATTTATTCTTATATTGCAAAATATTTGAATGTGTGTACAGTTTTATGATTTTCATTTTTATGTTCAGAAATGTACTTCCTCTTTTTCACAGTATGATGGCGCTGTTGGATAAAAAAAAACTAATTGTATAACTACTGCTATCTAGCCTAGGTTAATTTAGTATTGTTAATTTATTTAGTGTTAATTTAATACAGTTTTTATTAATATTTTAGTTTTTATTTTAATTATGGTTATTTTATTTATTTCAGTTTTCGATTTAGTTTACTTTATTTCCAACTAGTATGCTAATTTAGAGCTTTACTTTCAACTGATTTCTGTTGGTAGCAGTTTCATTTTAGTATGTTTGAGATACTGTATTTTTATTAATATTGCAGTTTTACCGCAATAGTTTCCGTTTTCAGTTTAATTTTATTTTTACTATTTTGTCCTGTGTTTTTGTCGTTTTTAGTAGTTTTTGTCTGTATAGTTTTATTAATTTATTTCCGTTTTAGAAATTTTACACTATAAACATTAAATTTTTTATGTACATAGTTTATCTGATAACACCATCAGTAAAATGGTGTTGTTCTGTAATATTGTTTTAAGACTCACCCGTATTCACTTATTGCATTTAGTTATTTTTTTTTATTTTTTTTCATAACACATATAATGATAAAACATTGTTTCTCTCCGTGTCTCTTGTAGTTGTGTGTGTGCGCGCACGCGCTTCTCGTTGCGTCTCCACGCGTACGCACGCGTGCACTGCCTGACCTGTACCGGTGCACGAGGAGGGGTATGTTCAGTATTTGTGTGTGAAAAACAGGCGCATGCGCTCCTCGAGACACGGACGGGGAGCGTCAGACCGCAGCAGCTGCAGATTTTTTCCATCAGTTGGGGGGAGAAGCGGCCAGGAGGTGGAGAGGACAGCAGGGAGAGATGGGAATACTGTAATCCTGGGGAGGGTGGGGGGAGGGATGGACGGACGGATTGATTTTAAACCCACAGAAGCACGGACACCACCAGCACTTGACCACATCATCCACCGTATTCCGTGAGGAGCATCGCGGCGATGGCTGAGGGCAAGTGAATTACGGGCGCGCGTCCATCTGAAGTGATGAGACAGAAGCGCGCGGCTGGATCCGTCTGTCAGGTTGTATAATGGAGAGCTCCAATGGCTCCGACGCCAAACCGCAGAGCCATCATCCTCATCCTCAGGTGGAGAAGAAGAGGTTAAACCGCGCGCCTTCCCCTGCCAGACCCGTCCTGAAAGATATCCACTCGCGAACGACCAAACCGATCGTGCCGAAATCCCCCAAATTCAACAAGCAGCCCGCGTCCGCCGCGCCGGTGACGCCTCACAGCCGCGTTCCGAGACGCACCGTCCCGAGCGCGAAGGACAAAACTGCATCAGTACCTGCAAAAACCAACACCAAGCCCTCAGCAACAAAAAAAGCTGTTAAAGTCACTCAGCATGCAGCATCCGAGCCGAAACCGGCCTGCAAAGCGGTTGATACCGTTGCTCCGCAGATCGCCAAGAACAAGGGAGGGCTGGCCCCGATACGCGTCCCCACCGGACGCGGCGTCTGTCAGACGGACAGCAGCTCGGATCTGTCCGACTGTCCCTCCGAGCAGCTGTCCGACGAGCAGAGGCTCGTTCCGGCCGCCAGTAGCGATGTGGAGTCTGGAAGCGGCTCCGGTTCAAGCGAGCAGGCGGCCGGGGCTCGGGTGCGCGGAGGATCTCAGGCTGCACTTGTGCACGGTGCGCACGCGGACAAATGCAAAGCCGAGAAAGATGCACAATTCAAACCGGAGGGCAAGGAAATGGCCCAAGAGGAACTGCTGAGGGAAATCGAAGACCTTCGATCGGAAAATGACTACCTCAAGGTGAGCAGACACACCGATATTTATTTATCCTACTATATTCAGTATTATCAGCATGAAGCTGCATTTAAGTATTTTTTTTTTTTTTTTGGTGATACTTTAAACTCTTAAAAAGAACTGTGGTAGTATGGTACAGTGGGGAACTTTGATTTATAGGCCTACTGTACTGTATTATATTCATCCATTTCGTTTACATCTCTTAGACTAACAGTACTGCAGCATCATTTGTCTGTTAAAGCATCTTCCTAGTCCTTTGACAGACATATTTTCCAGAGTAAATAAATACATAGAAGTAACATGGCCTAACATTAGGTCACGGTAAAAAAAATTTTGGAATACCAAATAGACATGATACAACATCTCTTTAGAACAAGATTCAAAATGACAGTGCCATTATAGTTAACAAATAGATTAAAAAAAAAAAAAAAAAAAATATATATATATATATATATACTATTATAAAAACATGGTACTGTTAGGAGAGTAAGATCTAGATCCATAAATCTGCACTTGAAATGATTTTAGGTCACATCAATCAGATGAAACCAGCGTGCATCAGAAAGACCCTCAACCTCTCGCAGGAAACACATCACAGGCTTCACCCTCAGTGTGCTGGGTAGATGAAGGCAGGCCTAATTAGCATAATTTCATAAATGATTTATCTTTTTTGTCACATGCACAGGGATCGGCTGCTGTCACAAACAGGATTTTCACAAGTTTATCTCTGAAGACATGGTGTTAATCCGCTTTAGTAGCTGTGCATGTAATGGCTGCGTCCCTCGCAGGGAGCCGTTCGCAAACAAGCGTCCCTCCTGACCCAGAGCCGGACCGTGTGTTTGGAGCCTCCCTAAAGCAGATGTGCACAGCATCTGTGTGCTTATCACTCTTATTTCTGTCTCTCTCTGTCTGTCTCTCTGCAAGTAATACTATACTGCCTGTATGCATCAATATTTAATCAAATATTATCCATGTTATAGTAGTATGACATAGGGCTGTAGCTATCGAATATTTTAGTAATCGAGTATTCTACCAAAAATTCCATCGATTAATCAAGTAATCGGATAAAATGTGTTTTTGCTTAATTAAAGTGCAATATTAATTATGCAAGACAAAATAAGACTCCTGAGTCTCTTAAAATTAACAACTAAGTTTCCTTTTTTAGAAAAATTTTTTTTTTTAAATGCATAGAATGCAATGCATAAAATCAAAAATAAACATTTAATTATTACCCATTGTTTCTCTGTCTGTACTTGTACTGTGAACAATGATAATAAAATTGACAGATGAATTAAGTGCATTTAAGTGTCATTCAGTTGGGGTTTTAAATAAAGCCTTTTCTGAGATGCACATTAAACATTAAACACATAAAACATTCATTTAATTTATCTTTTAATAAATTCAGTGTGTGTGATAAAGGAACTTGCGCTTCTGCTCCATTCATTAACAGAGACACGCAGAACATGCAGGATTCATATTTAAATAGTTTGTTTAAATCCGGCTTAATATTTACCGATATTAGTCCATATCGTGATTTGATGTAAGTGCAATGACCTATTTTTGATTAATTCATTCAAAATTTGGCAAATTCCGTGCCATTCCGCGTTAAACTGTAAAATCCATTTTTATGACTGGATTCCGCGTTTCCCTCCGCGTTTTCTGCATCGCGGAAATCATAGGGCCCTAGTTGTGGTATGCCAGCTCTATCTTGCAATGTACACACGCCACGACGTTCTCTTTACGTTTGCCTGCGCCCTCAAATCAAAACACTGCTGACTCGGGCGCAGCGCTTGTGTCTCTTTCCGCTTTGTGGGTGACGTAAACGCGTTGTCACATTAAAAAAATCATTGCGAAAGAAGAAGAGGAATTTGCCTCGATCATTTTTTGTATTTGAGTTAATCGAGTACTCGAGGAATCGTTTCAGCCCTAGTATGACATTAATCGTTTAGTCCACCATAACTCATGTTTGACAGGAACATCCATACAGCTTCTGTCACAGGACTTGTCTCCAACATCATACAGTGAAGGTCATTGTGTTTTGACTGTTTGTAACTGTCGGTCTTTGTTTGTCTGCCTTTCCTTGCCCTTCTGTCGTTCTTGCTCGACCTTATTTACACTGAAAGGCATTGTGCAGTATTTACTGGGAAATGAGGCGTCACAAATGACGGGGGGTTTACAGATGACTACAGTTTCTTTACCTGCACTCTTATTTGTTCATTTTTGACGTGTCATTTTCTTTATTGTAGTAGGAAGGTTGTTCTTACCATTTCAGACCATGATTTTAGTTCATATAGACTGCAAAATTAGATCAATTTATAATCCTGAATTGGGATTCGTATTCGAATTCTAATTCAGTCCTAATTCTGGTTTTCATTTCATTTCATTTTCATCTAATGTTTCTCATTCTGGCTTTTAGTTTAATGTTCATCTTAATTTTGATTCTGATTTTCATTTTCATTTTTCATGTAACTACAGGACTTTGAGAGCAAAAGCATTGATTCAGAGATTTATAACCGAAATTCTAATCCTGATTCTTATTACTATCTTATTATAAGAACTGATTCAAATTATGATTTTCATTATAGTTCTTATGTATTACTTTCCCTTTGTTCCAACCCTAATTCTATATCTGATTTTCATTGTTCTTGACCAATTCTGATTCTCATTCTGTTTCTAATCCCGATTCTAGTTCTGAAATTCCTTCTGATTTTGGTTTTCATTCTAGTTCTGGTTCCAATACTTGGTTCTTTTTCTATTTCTAATCCCAATTCTCATTTTAATGTTCTTTTTGATTTTCATTGTAGTTCTGGTTCCAAATCCGCTTCTGATTCTCTTTCTGCTTCTAATCCTGATTCTCATTTTGCTGTTCATTCAGGTTTACTCCTAAATAAAGTAATTTCAGTGCAAGTTCATAATCAAATCCGTTTGAATTAGCCTCCTGAATGAGTATGATTCAGAGTTTTATCCTTTATTCCCTGAATTTAGTTCTGAATCTACTTCTGATTCTCTTTCGGTTTCTAATCCTCGATACTCATTCTGATGTTCTTTCTGATTCTAATTTTCATTCCAATTCTCTTATATTAATTGTCATTCTGTCTCTGATATTGATTCTCATTCTAGTGATGATTCTCATGGATTCCATTCATTCTTATTTTCCTTTTGATTCTGAGTCTCCTCATTTTAATTCTGATTTGAACTCTAATCGGAATTTGATTATAATTCAAATTTTCATTCTAATTCTGGTTCCAATTCTGTTTCAAATCTTGATTATGATTCTATTCTTCTTTCTTTTTTTTAATTCAGATTCTGATTCTGATGTTCATTCTGATTCTGGTATTTGATTCTGATTCTAATCCTAATTGTCATTTTGTGTCTGATATTGATTCACATTCTAGTGATGATTCTCATGGATTCTGTTTATTCAGATTTTCGTTTTGATTCTGACTCTCCTTTTTAATTCTGGTTTGAACTTCAAATTTCAATTTAGTTCTGGTTCCAGTTCCAGTTCTGCTTCTATTCTTGATTCGGTTACTCTTCCTCTTTCCTTTTTTTAAACTAGATTTTCATTCTGATGTTCATTCTGATTCTAATCCTGATTTGGTTTGCGTTAGGATGAAGTGGATGAGTTGCGGGCAGAGATGGAGGAGATCAGGGACAGTTACCTGGAGGAGGAGGTGTACCAGCTCCAGGAGCTGCGCAGGGAACTGGACCGCTCCAACAAGAACTGCCGGATCTTTCAGTACCGCCTGCGCAAGGCTGAACAGAAGAGTCTGCGTGTAGCTCAGACTGGACACATCGACGGAGAGCTTCTGTGCGGTCTGGAGCAGGACCTCAAGGTGTGTTTTTATAGGCAGTGTGTGGGGTTACATATGTGTTTTGATACCTAAGATCACATTGGTTAAATTCTTTTACTAATGAGAGATGAAAACAAATTAACACAACATGTCCTTCTTTCCATAGGTGGCCAAAGATGTATCTGTGCGTCTGCACAATGAATTGGAGACGGTGGAAGACAAGCGCACACGGGCGGAGGATGAAAACGAACAGCTCAGGCAAAAGCTCATCGAGTTGGAGATCTCCAAACAGGCCATGCAGAACGAGCTCGAGAGAGCCAAAGAGGTACAACACGCTTCACTATTAGATATTGAGACACTTTTGCATAGTGCATACTTTTATTGAATTGAGGAAGGTTTTTTCAAGTCGAGATCTTTAAAAGCATGTTCATGAAGTAGTGTGTCGATTTTGTGTCTTTTTAAAAATCTGTGCGGTTTAATTTTTATTGCGGTTAACAGTTCTTAAGAGGAAAATTCTGGATTGTTTACTTACTGTTTAATTTCTGTGGACAACCTTTTAGCCGATTATGAAAATTATTTCTTTAGTTTGTTAAGAAAAAAAGCAGGAATTCCGTTTATATTAATGCACTTACAATGAAATCTTGAAGCAGCTACAGTTTTTTTAAATAAAAAGGTGAAGCTTGTGTTTTTGTTAATGGCGCTCTAAGATTTTTTCGTATATAATGCATAAATCATTCATAAATTAATGCGATCCTTAAAATTAATAGTAAACAAACATCAACACTGAGCAATGGGGTGAAATCATGTCAGTCTTTTTGCTATTGAGATGACAGAGAAAATGGCCCAAATATCATACACATTTGTATTTTTGAATATTTTTATCACTTTTTTATAAAAATACAACTCTTCATTGTTAGTATACATATTAGGTCCATTAAATACCTTAAGATAACTTTTGATTTTAATGATGTATTAGTAAATGTTGGAATTAACTTTACCTTACAGCAAAGTGTTTTATATATATATATATATAAAACAGTTTACTGTTCTGCAATGTGTTTTCATTGCAATGCTGCTTGTTTTCCACAGCATTATTGTGCTTGAATTGTAAATAACCCAGAATATTACTTGAAGGCAGTTGAAATGATTCAGACTGTAGAAATGCTGTGATGTAAATCTTGCTGGATCACCTTTGTTGAATAAGGCACTTAAACTCGGACGGCCCGAGGGTTAGACTTCCTCCCACTGTTAGTGTACTGTGAACTGCTTTGAAGTATGGATGAATACATTAACTTTGAAGTCTGCTGTCCTGTGCATTAATGCATGAGAGGCCGTAGTGGTTGCTCTGCTTCTGTTATTGGATGCTGAGTAGTTTTTTCTGGAGTTGGTCAGGGTAATCTGAAACAAATAAATGCAGAATTGGTGAGCATCTGTTTTGGCTGTTTGTCTGTTTCTCCTATGTTGCATTGCCTTTTTCGGATTAAGTCAGATTTTAGAGCTGCTTTAGAAATATGTATGTTGCGTACGCTATACCCTTGTTATTGTAGTTCAAACAGCAGAGGATCACAACAGTGAATCATTGCACTGGTATCCCAGAATCCCCTTTGATTCATGCCCTGGGGGGAATAACAAATCTTCTTAAAGGAACAGTTCGTTGGAAAATAAAAATTCTGTCATTGTTTATTCATCTTCATGTCATTTGAAGCCTGCATGGCTTTATTTCTTGTCTGTGGAGTAGAAAATTCACGCTGCTTTTTTGACATGACTTAGAGTGCCATTGTTTGTTTTTGGGTGAACTTATTTTTCAGGATGCTGTCAGCCTTTATGGTGTAAATACATTTTTGTTTTATTTTTGCATTAATATTTATCATGTATTTTGGAAAGGTAAACACATTCACATGGATATATATAATGAGTGTGAAGGAGACAAAGTGTTGAAATGAGTGTAAGCGCTTTGTAAGCTATAGCGTGTCTCTCTGGAGGCTTGCCCCAGAAAAGGTCTAGCTTCACTTTTTCTCCATTCATCATTTTCCCTTCCCTTATTCGCCCCACACACAACATATGTGACTGAAATGGAGAATCATGCCGTTTCTTGCACACTGCCATGTTTAGTTAACGTGACATACTGTTCCAGCTGATGTTATGCCTTAAGTTTAAACCGGATGCCAACCTTGTTTCAACGTTAACAGTTTTTAAACATTAAAGTAGATGAAATATTAAAGCAAACATGAAATCAGAACTAACCCGGTTTGCTTTTAAATACATATCCCTGTTCTTAATGTGAACAGTTTATCGGTGTTTATGAAAAAACATATTTGTTTAAATAGTTTCTCATTGTATATGTAGTTAAATTTCAAAATGCTGCATAATGTAAGTAATGTTTTTTTTTTATTTTGTTTCATGTCGACTTCAAAGACTTTACACCTTAAAACCAGTCAGTCAGTAAATCAATCAATCAATCAATCAATCAATCGATCAGTTAGTTTAATTTATCAAATATTTTTACAAATGATAAACATAAAATCTCTACAAATATATAATGAATGAATAAAAGGGAAACTAAATAATTAATTGGAACAACCAATTATTTGACAATATTTAGTATTTGTTTTGGTTTTTCTGAATATCAAAAGAAACCGTATAGCAACTCAAGAACCCCTTCTGTGAAAAACAGTTCTTGATCAGCAAGATCTTTATTTTCTACCTGCATGTGTGGCACAGGTTTGGATGGTTTTTGTTGGAATGAGGTTAAGCTAGGCAGACGGGATGCTGTTTCCGTAAGTATCTAAATACTGATCTGGCAGTGAAGGAGCGATTCTGAACTAAAAATACAGCATTCAGTGTCATCAGAGTTCAGGAGGGTGCAACTCTAGATTTCAAGATTGTCAAAGCACAGTTTCCACCTGTCTGTGTTTGACAATACAATGCTGCCCTGCTTGGCGCTTTTGATTTACAGTATTTACATTTTACAGGGTTTGAGGCACATTTCTTGTGCCGTCTTGCAAAAATACTGTGGATATCAATAGTGGCTTGAACTACTGTGTTTTCAGTTTCTTGCATGACATTTTGTGGCAAGTTTGCCTGCATTTCTTGTTCTTGTTAGTGTCAAAAAAAGAAAGCAATGTTTTTGGATGTTTCACTTCCTGTTTCCTGCTTCCTTGTTTCCTGAGAATAATTTCCATAATTTCTCAAAGATTAAAAAAATATATATTTAAAATACTAAATTTATATATATTTATATATATTTAATATATATAATATATATATAAAAATTTTTGAAATATAAAATATATATTATAAAATGTATTAAAATGTTGTGCATTATTATTTTGCATTTGTGTATTAAGAATGTTGGAGAAAATAGAAATACACTTCTTTTTCATTAAGCAAAATAGAAAAAAAAAGTATTGTGATAAATATTTAAATTCACTTTTAGCTGTTATTGTATGGAAATGTTTTGTGTGTGCTATCGCTGGTGTCCAGGCTGTTTGCTGTCAGCTCTGGTTCCTGCAGTGGGATTGGCACTTGCACCAGAATTAATCCAACTGAGCTGCCTCTTATGAAACCTCCTGACAGAGAGAGAGAGAGATGCTCAGAGAGGGAGAGAGACTCTCAGATGGGCATATTATATCTGTCAGGCTGTGATATGACATCAGCGTATGGAGGTTTTTGTAAACAGTTCAGTCGTCTCATGTGCGAGCGTCTGTCATTTGTAATGCACCGTACTGCCACCACACGTCCAGAACTCGGTCTCAGACTGTTGTTCAGATACAACCCGAATTCCGGAAAAGTTGGGACATTTTTTAAATTTTAATAAAATGAAAACTAAAAGACTTTCAAATCACATGAGCCAATATTTTATTCACAATAGAACATAGATAACATAGCAAATGTTTAAACTGAGAAAGTTTACAATTTTATGCACAAAAAAAAACTCATTTCAATTTTGATTTCTGCTACAGGTCTCAAAATAGTTGGGACGGGGCATGTTTACCATGGTGTAGCATCTCCTTTTCTTTTCAAAACAGTTTGAAGACGTCTGGGCATTGAGGCTATGAGATGCTGGAGTTTTGCTGTTGGAATTTGGTCCCATTCTTGCCTTATATAGATTTCCAGCTGCTGAAGAGTTTGTGGTCGTCTTTGACGTATTTTTCGTTTAATGATGCGCCAAATGTTCTCTATAGGTGAAAGATCTGGACTGCAGGCAGGCCAGATTAGCACCCGGACTCTTCTACGATGAAGCCATGCTGTTGTTATAGCTGCAGTATGTGGTTTTGCATTGTCCTGCTGAAATAAACAAGGCCTTCCCTGAAATAGACGTTGTTTGGAGGGAAGCATATGTTGCTCTAAAACCTTTATATACCTTTCAGCATTCACAGAGCCTTCCAAAACATGCAAGCTGCCCATACCGTATGCACTTATGCACCCCCATACCATCAGAGATGCTGGCTTTTGAACTGAACGCTGATAACATGCTGGAAGGTCTCCCTCCTCTTTAGCCCGGAGGACACGGCGTCCGTGATTTCCAACAAGAATGTCAAATTTGGACTCGTCTGAACATAAAACACTATTCCACTTTGAAATAGTCCATTTTAAATGAGCCTTGGCCCACAGGACACGACGGCGCTTCTGGACCATGTTCACATATGGCTTCCTTTTTGCATGATAGAGCTTTAGTTGGCATCTGCTGATGGCACGGCGGATTGTGTTTACCGACAGTGGTTTCTGAAAGTATTCCTGGGCCCATTTAGTAATGTCATTGACACAATCATGCCGATGAGTGATGCAGTGTCGTCTGAGAGCCCGAAGACCACGGGCATCCAATAAAGCTCCCCGGCCTTGTCCCTTACGCACAGAGATTTCTCCAGTTTCTCTGAATCTTTTGATGATGTTATGCACTGTAGATGATGAGATTTGCAAAGCCTTTGCAATTTGACGTTGAGGAACATTGTTTTTAAAGTTTTCCAAAAAAATTTTACGCAGTCTTTCACAGATTGGAGAGCCTCTGCCCATCTTTACTTCTGAGAGACTCTGCTTCTCTAAGACAAAGCTTTTATAGCTAATCATGTTACAGACCTGATATCAATTAACTTAATTAATCACTAGATGTTCTCCCAGCTGAATCTTTTCAAAACTGCTTGCTTTTTTAGCCATTTGTTGCCCCCGTGCCAACTTTTTTGAGACCTGTAGCAGGCATTAAATTTTAAATGAGCTAATTAAGTGGATAAAAGTGTAAAATTTCTCAGTTTAAACATTTGCTACGTTATCTATGTTCTATTGTGAATAAAATATTGGCTCATGTGATTTGAAATTCCTTTAGTTTTTTAATTTTATTAAAATTTAAAAAACGTCCCAACTTTTCCGGAATTCGGGTTGTACATTCGTTATCTGGCTCTGCTGCACAAATTTTCCCCCGGCCTTTATTTAAGACCGGCCTTTATTTGTCTGTGTTGACCACGCCCCCGGCCATTATAAGAGACCCAACGTTTATTTGACTACCGGTTTTTATTTGAGGAATTACGGTGTGTGTATATATATATATATATATATATATATATATATAAAAATTACCCTTATGATTGGTTTTCTCAAATAATATACTAGCATATAAATAATACTTTTTTGCTTAGCTAGATAGCAGCATAAATAATTAATACAACCAAAAACCATGTTAATATCATACTTTGCCAACGATCTCTAAAGAAATTGTGTGTCCACAATCAGAATGAAGGTCCAGAGTTATTTTTAAAGTCAAATTCTCATATGTATCCTTGTGAAAGCACATTAATTTCATTCAGCATTAATGAACAAGTGTCCCAGTTTGGCAAAATGGCTTTGGATCTCAGTGTGAAGAGAGTAAAAAAAACTAAATGCTCCAACCAGTAGTCAGCTACATTGTTGTCACATGCCCAGTATTTATATGCATTGTTTTTCGTGGGTTGCAATCATTTTTTAATAAAATCAAAATTCTTAAGTTAAAAATAAATAGATATTTTCTTTGTTGCACAAATGACATAAGCATATCCCTTTGCAACAATATAAAACACTTGTTTTTGCACATGTATCTTTTAAACCCTATAAAGCGTGCTGTATCATAATTGATGCATGAATTTCTAAGGCCTCTAAATGACCAACATGATCAAAACTTTGCTGATAAATGCCTTCTGACATCCTGACGTTGATAGTTTAGACTGTTTTAAGTAAAAGCTTTTTTAGAGTAACTGTGCAAACTTCCACCTTCAGCTCATGCTTCATGTGTCTTTCTGCTGTCAAATCTTGACTGATTTTTATATGTGATTGTAAGAATAACTTTTATATCGTTAGTAATATTTCAAGATGATCACTGACTTGACTGAAGCAGCTTGGCTTTACTCAATTTTTTTTTTTTTTAAATCAATTATCAAATATGATCATCAGGTCAGCTCTAGTTCATCATTATATTGCATTGCACTATATATTTTTTTTCATAAAACTAAGATTTTAAATATCATCTTCAAATCTTAATGGAGATATAGAGTGAGATTTAGCAATTCATGTATGTAACCGCTATACCGCTATCACAAACATCAGAATTTCATATTTTTTGTCCAACATTTGCACCAAATTGCAGATTTTTGTTCTGAATAAAACTGACCATTTTTTCTCTTCATATTCTCACTATATCAGACTAGATGAGCCATAAAAGCCTGATGGATCAAATATAAAACATAAAACACATAATATTTTTAACCAACCAGCGAGGTCTGTACCCAAAACAGAGTTCAATTAACTTTTCCGTTATTATTTTCTATGTCAGGCTTAACAGTATTAAATGATTAATTTAAATCTAGGCATGTTAAAAATCACAAATGATATTCAATTTGTATTGGCGGCAATGGAAAGTCAAGTCAAGCACATTATGGGATACAGTGTTCTGTGAAAGCAAGCCATCCGAAGCATAACCTTTCTTGCATGTACCTTTTTGGCCACATCTGTGAGAGAAGCAGTTTGAAACTCTGTGGGAAAAGCAGCATGGAGGAAAACATTATTCCAGGCCTGGCTCTTCCTCCCTTGGACAGAACTACTTCATAGTATTTGGCACTGAGAGAAAGACTGTGACTCAGTACAGCTCGTCTGGGAAAAAGAGCATCACAGTGAGAATTATTTGGCATTTTAGCGGTGGTTTTAGATTCACAGTGATGCTCCACAGTCTGTATGCATCATCTGTGATCATCTGTTCTGGAACAGCAAACTTCTCAACAAGCTGCGTTATTATTAGAGATATCATCTATGTCAAAACAAACCACAGGAGTTTGCTCAGATCACCACGTGTAAGTAACTGGAAACTACGGGTTAACACAGCTCACATTCCCTTAACACCAGTGTGTTTAATGACCTTGTGAAGATGCAGAAGTGGTTCAGGTTGAGTAGTCCTCAGTGGTGCAGGTGGACTCCATCCTGTTCATTTCTCCTGCTCGTCTGTTAGGACAGATGGCGGCCCTCTAACCAGCCCTCAGAATGACAATGCAAAGCTAAACTGGACGTCTCAAGGGAAAAAGATCTGTTGTTGTTTTCCCTTCATCTTCTTTTTGTGGCAAGGATCAGGCGCCTGAGAGCAAACGCTGATTCATTAACGGATAGTTCTGACAGGATGAGCCACTTTCAAAGCCACTGAAAAACAGCTGATATATTAGTGACATCATATCAGCTAAAATCTGATGTAGTGCTCTTTTTAAAATATATTTTTTAATTCTATATTAGGTTTGATTTTAGGCTAATGAACTATAATAGTTGTTAATATTTATTTATGTACATCATTTGATATATATTTTTATATGTATGTAAATAATTTCTTAATGATTTAAATATGTATTTGAATAATTTGGATTGTAATTTCTTAAAAATATTTTTAAATATTGAGCAGTTCTTGTATAAGAATACATATATACGAACATACACTTACTTTTTTTTTTTTTTTGATGCAATATTTTTTTTAAATATTCTTATAGATAAATAGAGCTTTTTATACATGGTAAAAATTTGAGTTGTGTGTGTGCATTTTATGTATTATGTTATATAATTTCAGTTTTATGTTATAAATTAAAATAAATTGCACATTAGTTATATAATATATAGTGGGCAATTTATCTATCTTATTATAACAAATATTATAATGATATAATAATAATATATATTGCATATAACATAGTTTGCATTGCAATAAACAACAAAGTTGAAAAAATCATGAAATGCATTCTTCATTAAATAAGTGCATTAAATGCATGTATTTTTAAGCTTCTGTCCTCCTCCATTCAAACAGCTAACCAGATTTCCAGAAGCAGGTCTTTGTGAAGACATTAGCTGAGCACAGAGGTAATCTCTCACCAGCTGCCCATGTCAGACGCCTCTGACTGCAGGCTCCGCCCCTCTATTAACCACTCACAATAGGGAACCCACTGACCCAGCGAGACGAGAGGAATTGTCTTTGAGTGCAGAGACAGCCTCTCATTAACCAGCTGGACACATACAAATCCCTCCTCTCTCTCTCTCTCTCTCTCTCTCTTTCACACACACACACACACACACACACACACAATCGCATTCCCAACTCTCCGGAGACCACAGCATCACTCTAGCCAAATGAGAGAGCTTAAAAGAGCTTCCATTGTGTTTGACGCTCTCTGTAGTGATGTAGATGGCTTGCTTATGTGTCCAGAACGTCCTCTGGGACTGTGTGCGCGGCCCGTGTGGGGATGGTGATACACACAGGGTCCCTTGACTTTTCCAGACAGAATCCCAGACAGAGATTAATGGCTTAGAGGATTCTCCGTGTCTCCTGACAACAGCGGACAAGTCTTACATCATATACATAATGCTAATGAAATCAGACCAGTCACTAAGAATTCATGGGCTGTGTTGGGAATGGAATACTGGTATACTGCATACTGTGAAGTAATAT
This sequence comes from Carassius carassius, assembly GCF_963082965.1. Lineage (NCBI taxonomy): Eukaryota > Metazoa > Chordata > Actinopteri > Cypriniformes > Cyprinidae > Carassius > Carassius carassius. The sequence goes on from NC_081766.1 coordinate 2,458,973, forward strand.
AATATAAGTATATAATATATATTTATTATCTGTTTTTCACTATATCTAAAGTGTTAAATTGAAACAAAATATAGATAAAGATTGTAGTTCATGTCATTTCCAGCTCATTTGTCACAATAGAAAAATTTTGGGTTCATCGCGTGCATTGCATTTTGACATAAATTACTCACACAGTAAGCTCTGGTTGTAAACTGCACATTCTAGCATCATTCTATGCATGCAGCAAATGAGAATACATCTAGTAGGAGTCCTAAGGTATTCCAAACAAATCCCACATGTTACACAGAAGCTGTATTTTATTTGTTATTGATCACTTTTTGAACCCTGGTTGAGTTCAGGAGAGTCAGAACGGTAGAGATGCTAATGCTAACATGATATCACAAAGCATATATTTTTTGTTTGCAAGTTAGCATTAGCATGTAGCGCTCAAAATTCACAAGACACATCATATTATCCATGCATCCTTTAGCATGCATGCTTCCATGTACATATTATGAAACAAAACACACTGGATGATCTTTATTATTTTTGATACACATATTGATGTCATGTCACTTGTAAGTGATTTACGTTGTATTGCCTTTGAGTTTTTCTCAGAGAGTAAATCACTTTGCTCTTTAGTTTAGATTGTGCTGACAGTAAAATAAGAGGGTTTGGCATATCTTAGACCCCTCTGGCTTCTCAGTCCAGTTTATCTGTTCCCACACATCAACCATGTCATCAAACACATCCAGTACACTAGACTCTACATGTGACATAAGTAAGCACTCGCAGCAAAACACATTGCACAAACTGAACAATTTTATCATCAGCTGTATCTCAGAAAAATATGCTGGTCTCCCTCAGATGTCAGTATGACTCTGCTTTCTGTCATCATGCTGTTCTGACTCATGGAGTTCAGTCAGAGCGAGCGAGATGAGCAGAGCGTGAATGTTTCATTAGTGTTTTGTAGGAGTTCGGTGTGAGTACACACTCTATAACAATGCCTCACTGGCCCAGTGCTCGTCTGATGGATTGAGTGTTTATAAGATTGATCCCAGACCTCTTTTGTACTGTTTTGGGGCTGTTTTTGTGCTTGTAGCTGAAATGTTTTGGGTACAGACCTCGCTGGTTGGTTAATGTGCAGCATTTAGTGCATGTTTGTAGCTTTGAGGTCATCAATATCGACATTTACATTCATGCATTTGGCCGATCCAAAATTATAATGCACATACATTTGTTAAGTTCATGCATGAACTGAACCCATGACAATGGCGTTATATGAGGATATTTTGCTTAGGGGTTAGGAGGTTATATTTTTTTATAGATGTAACATGCACACAGATGAATTGTTCACAATCAGATCTATAACATGCATTTAGAAAATAGAGTGATTGTCCATTAAAGACCCATGCATTCATTAATGTTCACTGATGAAGCAGGAAACGTCTCTGTATTATTTAAGTTCATGCATTGCCTGGGAATCGAACCCATTACATTGGGGTTGCAATGTTGAAGGATTGCTCTATGCATTTACAATTAATCAATATGCAAATGTACCACAACAATGTTGACTTTTGGAGACTTTTTCATGCATAGACTAATATGAAAGCCTATTTATATTGTATATCGATATACATTTATATTTAAAAATTACCTAAAAATATTAAATGTAAAAATAAAAATGCAATTTTTAAATATTAAATATAAAAATATATCTGTGTCTCCTAGTTCTTTTTTGCCTCTTCATATGAGGATATTTTGAAATAATTTAAAAATGTTCTAAATTCATTAGTGACTAATTAGCCTTCTTTGTCTCTGTAGCTTCTGTATAAAGCAATGCTAAAACCTAATGAGTTTATTATATCATAAACCCATCTTAGAGAGAGTCTTGTATTTTATTTTATTTTTTATTTTGTAAATTTTTTTGTAGTAGATGAAATGCATAAATGTAAATGTGTTTTGAGACATAGATAATATATGCACTGCATCTTCTAGTTGTACATCTTTCCTGCTGTTTATTGAATTTTACCTGAAAAGTACTGGAGTCCATAAGCATCATAAACATTTTCCTCCTATTGTTCACTTGAACAAACATCTCCATCAGTCTTTGTGACAAAGCCCTTGAGAGATGTTATTTTTGCTTTTCTCGTCCTTATCAAGCCTTTAGCAGAGAGAGACATCGAGCGGCCCTGAGAGAGCCCTTGTAGCATTATTAAAAATGTGTTTGTACAAGCTTATGTCATCTTCATATTCCAAGGTTACGTGAAATGTGAGGTGAGTAAATTCTGACCCTCCATTCGAGAGGCGAGCATTCATTAGCTTTCATTAACGCAAGGACAGTTAGTAAAGAGTGGTTTTGTGCTACACACTAAATATATTAAAGGGGCCATATTTCAATTTTTTTCTTTCTCTTTGGAGTGTTACAAGCTCTCGGTGCATGAAGAAGATCTGTAAAGTTGCAAAGACTAAAGTCTCGAGATATTCTTTATCAAAGTTAAGACTCTGCCACGCCCCCCTAAAACACCTAGTTTAAACACGCCCCCACATGTCTATGTCACTATGTGGAAATATTTGCGTAATGCCACCCAAATGTTCACGCAAAGAAAGAAGGCGTGGTTTCTGTAACACAGTGTTGAAGCAGTCATGTCAGGGAGATGTGTGTGTATCTAGGAGAAAGTAAAAACACTACACAATAATGTACAGTATTTGAAATATTATGTGTTTTTATCAACATATTCTGTTACACCAAATACACCAAATAATGATTTTTATGACCCCTTTAAAATACCATGTTATTCCAGTCGGATCCTCACAGTATTTGTTGTTAGTGGAGTGTAGTAGAGCACAGGAATCAGAAGAGAAGGTGAGGGCTTGTGTTATTTGTCAGGTTTCTCCAGGGATGTGTTTGTGACTTTGGGGTGACCTCTGTTTTACTGCAGAGTCGGTCAGTCTGTTCAGGTTAGATCAGCACTAGATATTAGATATAAGTCAACCTTCATTAGATGCATTTCAGTCCATCCTCTATTTCTGAAGGCTGTATGCAGTGATATATATATTAAATCTGATTCTGATATAAGATTTGATGTCTAGATACAGTATGCATACATAAAAATATCTAAAAATCTCAACGATAAAAATTCAATTAATTTTTTTATATCAAATATAATTTTTTATCTCTAGATTCTGACTTTTTTCTTAGAATTGCGAGACGTAAACTCAAAATTAAGACTTTCTTTCTTACAATTCAGTTTACATCTTAGAATTATGAGTTTATATCTAGACATTCTGTCATTTTATCATATCTCACTATTTTATGTGTATGTCTTGCAATTCTCAATTTATATCTCTGAATTGTCCAAAAGTGGCAAAAAAAAAGTTTAAACTGCAAGGGAAAAAAGTGTGTGGTTAAAAACTGGTAATTACCATTGACAGTTTTTAATTCTGTGGTGGAAACATGCTTCCATGTACAGATATGTATTTGTGTAAATAGTGTAGGAAATGCAAATGTGTGTGTGTGTGTGTGTGTGTGTATATAAATGGGGAAATCCACAGCATCTAGAAATCGGTTTGCTAAAATAAAACTGAATGCCAGATTCTTCCTTTGTGCAGATTCATTAATTTGTGTATTGAAATGTTTTTTGAGTGTTGAATAAAGAATGACTGAATGTGTTCTGCTTCATCCACAAAGACCTCCTGCCGGAGACAGCAGATGGACACAAACCTCACACAGAGTTTCCAGAACACTGATCCTGGATCTGTAGATGCAACTTCAGCCTTTCCAAACCTATTTACACATTGTGATCTGAGATCAGCTGAGGTCTGACTTTACAGTCTGTTTTTACAGCAAGAGAATAACCTCAATCTGCAGCAGAGACAGATGACTGAAGCTTTGTGCTCATGCTGAATAGAGCGAGTGTGGAACTGTGTTCTGTCTAATTTCATCACTCTGAAATGCTTACACACAACTTAAGTCCCTCAAAAACACATTCTAGCCTTTATTCACCATCATACAGATGGTCAAACGCTTTAAATAGTCAATATGAAAGGGAAAACACTGTGTAAAAATATTTTTCTAAAGCTGTTTTGGAACAATTACTTGAGAAAAGCGCTATAGAAATGCATTTCATTGAATTTATACTGTGAAGAATGCCTTTTCACAACAAAAGTGAAACAAAAGAGCAAAAATAATTAATGATGAATGATCCATCAGCAACATTCAAGCTCGTTTCCAACACAGAATAAAAAATAAAAAAGGTAATTGTGCCTTTTTTTCTCAGAATTGCGAAATATAATTTTTTTCTTGCAAATTTGAGTTTTAAATCTCGCAATTTTGTCTTTTTTTTTCAAGTTCATATCTTGCATATATATATATATATATATATATATATATATATATATATATATATATATATATATATATATATATATATATATATATATATATATATATATATATATATATATATATAAACCTTTATTGAATTAACCTTTATTGTTATTTATGTATTTCCCGTGGTGGAATACATTGAATGTTCGCAAGAAAATACCTTTAAAACATGATTTCCTTCTGGTCATGTCTTTTTGTTTAGAATACTTGTATTTGTTGTACCATATCTACTCTAGCTGATCTGATCTGTTGTAGTGACATCCTGATGCACTGGTCTGTGTAGTGCGATTGAACAGTAGCTGTCGGTCTGTGGATGTAGGGAATCAGAGGACGAGGATTTGTCGACTGTAATTAGACTGTGATTATCTAAGCCTGAACGCACTACTGTTGTGAGCACAAGCTGTCATGCAGCTCACCTCTTCCTGATTTTCTCTTCTTGTACCAGTTGACACTTTTGCTATACAATATTTTAGTTGCTTTTGACATACTTTCAAAAGTTTGAGGCTGGTACAATATTTTATTCAAGTTTTGAAGTATCTTGTACTCACCATGACTGCATTTATTTGATCAAAAATACCCTAAAAACAGTGTAATATCTTTACAGTTCAGAGTAACCGATTTCTACTATAATATGTTTTAAAATGTAATTTATTCCTGCGCTGCTGAATTGCACTGCACATAATCCTTCAGAAAACATTCTAATATACTGATTTGCTGCATTGCATTTGCATTGTTAATGTTTAAAACACTTGTGCTGCTGAAACCATGATACATTTATTATCAGGATTTTTTTTCAGCATATATTTGGAATGTCTATACTGTTGCTTTTGATCACCTGCAACTTTGCTGAATTAAAGTATTATTTTCGTTATAAAGAGACTTTCTTTTAGTTTTAGATCTTTTAGATTTTTTATGGAGGAATAAAAATATGCACACATCAATCATTCGCTATGTATATCAGCTCAGATTATTAAATCATGGTGAAAACTGATGGGAAATGAGTGCATTCTGACTCGATTGCAGATTCAGTAGACTTCATTTGTTCTCCATATAATCATGTCTAGGAGAAACATTTGAGATCTTTTATGTCAGGTTTATTATCGGAGTATTTTCACCATACTCCATATGAGTGTATACTGTAGTTTAACAGTAACAGTGAGGGTTGAGTTTGGGTTTTCAGCAGCTTTGTTTTTTTTTAATCAGGCATTGTCACTAAGCTACACCCATTACATTACGTCAGTCTGGAAACACATGCACACAGGCTGCAGAGAAAAAGCATGCTGTAATGCCTTTCCAATTAGATAATCGTGCAAATGTAAGAGGGACAGAGAACTGAGGATGAGAGAAGAAAAGCACATGTTGGCTGATCTGTTATAAAAGTTCCCTTTGTTTATCTGTTTTATTAGAGGTGTTTCATTAAACACTCAGATCACCCTAGCAAATAGTTGCATGCATTCCTCTAAAGCCAATGCATGGCATTATTGTTGCAGATTTTAAGTATGTTTTAAGCTGCATGTGTGTTTGCATGCTAGCGATGGGTGGATAGAATTAAACCGAGAGTGTTTTGCACAATAATGCATTAATGTGTTTGTGTAACTTAATCTCTGTGTGTGTTATGCAAACACATTACAGTGTTTCTCAGTCAATTGCAAAAGTCATTGCCACAATGCTAATTCTGTTCTGAGTGGTTTCCAAGGCACTACAATGTTGCTACCAAGATGTTTTTAGCATTTTTTTAGCATGTTAGGTGTTGCTATGCAGTTGCTAGAGTGTTCTGGATGGTTGCAAGGTCTTTGCATTCAAGGTATACAACCTTATTAACCAATAGAAGCAACAAGCAATATAAAGTACAAGGAATATAATGCATAAATGTAATGCATTACACATGATGAGGAAATCATTACGTCTGGAGTGTGAATCATGCACTAAACTTCAATGCTTAGTCTGAGAATGTAACTAAATATGAGCAATAGTTATAGTGACGTTTGACTTAGCATGCGTAGAAATGTCAGTTTTTTTCTTAATGGTTGTGCGATAGATGTTTGTGTGGCAGCTAGTGGTGATGACTTCGCTGAACATGAATGGGAAAATTGTGAATCATAAATTGTAACCATATTGCAGACTCCCTCAATGACATCACCTCATCTCATCTCCTCCTTTGTTTTGGAGTCTTGCCTTGTTGCTGTGTGTTGGTGAAAAAGTTTCAAACTCCTTCCTCTCCTGTGCCCATCTCACACTTTCCATCTGTCTGGCCATAAATGATTCAAGCTAACGCAGCCATCAGCAGCAGCTATTTAAGTTCGGTGTATGACTCAAGATAGACTGTGCATAAGCAGGGCTAAGTTTACCTACTTAACTCTTGATTTAAGTAGGAGATTATGTGCGGTCAGCCAATGATTATAGCAAAATAATTGGATGTGTTCTTATTCCTGGTAGCTAAATATAAGCGTACTGACTTTAACTTGCTTAGTATGATTCCCTTAAAACTACTGTTCATCCACAATGACAGTAGCTGATCTGAAGTAGAAATGAGAATAGAAGACAGTTAGCGCCTCTTGTGGCAACTCTGAGAATGCAACTAACGTAGTTCATCTTTGTGCATTTGGCCTGATTTCACCCTGCACTGATTCAACAACCTGAAAATATATTCAACTTTATTTTATTTATTTTTTTCCAGCAGATTTACTGTGTACCATATTATTACCAAACCTGGTCACTCTTTGTTCACATCTTTTTTATTTCTTTTTTCTAAGTGCTTGGCAACTATTTTGGTTTTTTCTACTTCACATATGTAGCATTCTATTTAATTCAAAGTCATCATTTTACATTTTTAATTTGTAAAAGTGCAAAAAAGAAGAAAAAAAAACAGCATTTGGAGCATTTGCAGAATCTCAAACTAGTATTGCATACAGTAGTTTTGTTTATTTTTGTTAATATCCAGAGTCACCTTTATTAACAGCAGAACAGCTGAAAAGCCAATGCAGTTTGCAAAGCATTGGCAGTTTTGTTTATTATGCATTAAGTGTTGTATTTATGTAGTTTTCCGACATATAAAGAAGAAATCCTAAAACTGACAGCAGCTGTGTGTTATTCAAATAGTAAGATCTACTAGATAGTTAAGGACCATGACTTGTAATAGCCTACACATAATAATAGTTTTAAGCTTGACACGGTATTCATAGTTAATAGTGTGTGAAAAAAAAAAAAGATGCTGATTGTTTTTTTTTATTCAAAATTAATAATTTATTATCAGAAGCTTGCTCCTGTTTTTCATGAAGGTTACCAGGCTTGGTAACAGAAATCAAGATGTTGTTCATTAGTCGCTGACTCTCACATTTTGTTTATCTGCTCTGTCATCTTTACACTTTGTAATTTGGCTCTTTTTGTCTTTCAGACTGCTCTGCGGAGGCGAAGCAGTAGAGAAACCTTCAAAGATAAGAAGTCTTTAACTCAGGTGTGTACAAAGAAACACAAAGATCAATTCATAAGCCTTATGTTATGCTTCTTTATTGACATCTGTGGTTTTATGAAGAACCTTTAACTTCCATGGAAACTTTACATTGCACAAACCATTCTTTATTGTCGAAAAAGGTTATTTCGACTATTAAGTTCTTCACATAAAAATTTTTCTATAAATAACTGTTCACAGAAAGGTTCTTTGGAAAATCCAAAAATAGTTATTCTCTGTCATGGCTTCAAAACCCCGCATTGGAAACATTTATTTTTGAGTGCACAGAACAACACAATATACTAAATGCACTACTTGTTGAGTATATAGACTAGATAACCTCTTGACTTCTTATATGTTGTCGATGCCAATTATTCTGTCACTATTTGCTATTTCAAAACGAATGGTATTGCCTTTTATGTTCACTTATTTCTTTCTTTCCAGGAGGACAGTGCAGATCTGCGCTGTCAGCTACAGTTTTCCAAGGAGGAATCGGCTCTAATGCGTAAAAAGATGGCAAAACTTGGCCGCGAGAAGGATGAACTGGAACAAGAATTGCAGAACTATAAATCAGTGTATGGAGACATGGACAGTCCTTTGCCCCTGGCCGAGGTGACAGGTGGAGGCCCCCACACCTCCCGGGAAGCTGAATTAAGGTTACGACTCAAACTGGTCGAAGAGGAAGCCAATATTCTGGGAAGGAAGATTGTAGAGCTGGAGGTGGAAAACCGTGGTCTTAGGGCGGAAAACGAAGACCTACGCTGCCAGTACGAGAGGGACTGCTTTGGGCGTGAACCCTTCTCAAGTGTCCCTACCTCACCGTATGGTGGCGATGCCCTGGAATCTGCAAGCGAACTGCGGCGACACTTGCAGTTTGTGGAAGAGGAAGCAGAGCTGCTGCGGCGCTCCATCTCTGAGATTGAGGACCACAACAAGCAGCTGATGTCTGAGCTCAACTGCTTCAAATTTGCACCCAGCCAAGCCGACCGGGAGTCCAAGGGATCTGAGGGTGGAAATGGTGGCACACTCAAACCTGGTAACGGAGGAGGAAATGGTTTTTCAGGAGCAGGGAGTGGCGCCACACAGCAGGAGGAGCTGAAAGCCGCAAGACTCCAGATCAATGAACTAAGTGGGAAGGTGATGAAGCTGCAGTATGAGAACCGGGTGCTAATATCAAACATGCAGCGCTGTGACTTAGCGGCACACTTGGGAATACGCACCAGTAGCCCACGGGATAGTGATGTGGATAGCGATGCTGGGCGAAGGGAACCAGATGAGGACGAGACGGCCAGGCTTCTGCTGCTCCACCCCAAACGTGAGGGTCCTGTAGGCGGCGAGAGCGACTCCGATGACTTGTTTGAGAAAACGGCAACTTCTGGTTTCGCCAGTGGTGAGAAACCCTCAGATCCTGGAGAGCTGGGAGTGGCCGAGTTTGCCCGACGGAGACGGGAAGACCGGGAGACGCTCCACAACGTCAGGCGTGAAGCTGAGATGCTTGGTAAAACAGTGGAGCGGGTCATCGCGGATACGGACAGTCTGATCCACGAAGGTGGTCTTGTTGTCCTGGGAGGGGATCATCTTGCAGAAGGTTCGGAGTTCAGAGGCGATGGGGACTCTGCTGAATATAAACCCGACTCTCAGGTGCTTGATTCCATCAATACCCGCATGAGGGCTTTCCGAATGGAACTCCAGCAATTCATGGACAAGGTGGACCACCTAGGGGAGGGTCTAAGGGAACGCATCGACGACCTTTCCCCCATGCCCAACCTCACCGAATCTAGCAGCTTCCTTTCCACAGTTACCTCCATGTCAAGGGATTCGCCTATCGGCACAATGGGAAGGGATCTGGTGACGGACTTCCAGGTAGGTTATGTATATCTCGACCCTTCATCTTTATTCAGTTTTTGCCATCACATTCAATCACATGACATAGCAACTTCCTTTTTTGCTTTGCTGCTTCCTCATTTGAAATTCCTTTTTTGAGAATTAATACAAACCTTTATATTGATTCTGCATCTTCATGTATCATATATATCGAAGGTCCTGAATGCATCACAAAGGAAACTATTCACCTAATTTGGCTGGCATGACTCTTCATCTCAAACCAGAAACAATACTCAGATAAGAAGGGAAAAAGGTAGAGTTGCTTGAGATATAGGAGCTGTAGGCAGATTAGCAAACCGTTGTATTGCCCCGACAGTGATATTTCTTATCTTTTCTGTTGTAAGTTAGGTGTGAATAAAGATCCATGTGAAAGATAAATGGGAGATTTGTGAGCAAAGTTACATTCTGATAGACCTTCTCTGAGATTAATGAGATGATAAAACAGCAGGAGACACAAAAGGATACACAGAGTTGTAAAGATGTTTGGTGCTTTTTAATTCATTTTGACATTAATAACCTTAAATGTAGGCAGTTCCAGATATCACAGAACAACACTCGCTCATCAATATTAACTGACCACTTAGTTTTTCTTTGAGAACAACATATTATTTTTGCTGTATGTACATACATTTTCTGCATGAATGGACTACCCAGATAACCTGCTTTACTTCATTTACCAAAATGTGCAGTATAAAATATCCCAGAATGCAATGCACATTTCCCTTACCCACACTTAGACACATACCAGCCCTAGTGCTAATGAGCTCAGCCAAGATGCCCCTTCCTCTCCTTTCCTGGCAAAACCACCCTCAATTGCTGCTCATAAACACCTGCATTTCTACCTGCCACATCCTCTTACCCACAACCCCCTTGTCTCGCACCTGGGGGTATTTCCCGCATGGCTTGACAGAGCTATGTGTACTGTTTAGTTGTCTATGATTTGAAGGGTCCAAAATGTACTATGCCAGTAGTGGGTAAACTAAGAAATATTTCCCAGCCGTAAAAGTGTATTTTACTCAAGCTTATTTCCTACCACAGAATAAAAAATATGACAAGATAACTATGACTGAAAATTCAGACTCTTTTTTTTTTTTCAGAATTCTAAATTTGCAACTCGCAATTCTGACTCTTTTTTTTATAATTCTTCTGACTCCTTGCAGTTCTGACAGTTTTTTGGAATTCTAAATTTACATTTTACAGTTCTGACTCTCTTTTTGGAATTCAGAGTTGACATCTTGCAAATCTGCCTTTTTTAATTCTAAGTTTACATCAATTTAAAAAGCTCAATTTAGATTTTTGCATCCCTAGTTTACATTTCACAATTCTTACATTTTCTTTATTTATATATATATATATATATATATATATATATCATACATTTTGACTTCTCAGAATTGTGAGTTAACATCTCAGAATCTCAAAATGAATTGTGAATGAATTGTGTCAGAATTGTGAATTAAAAAGTGGCAGTTACCTTTATTTATTCCATGCCAGAAATAAGCTTTGATAGTATTTAGTATTTCTTAGTCCATATCTGTTATATTATTTTTATGCATATTTGTCACAAATAGTCTAAATGTTATTCGCAGCATCATATATGACATGAACACAAGTGCAAATACCAGCTGTGAGCGACTGACCAGGGCACATACTTGCATTTGTTTATAAATTGTGTGCCATCTTGTTTTGTAATGCATCAATGCATGAAGTCTATTGGGCATTGCTATAAGCTAATACTCCCTCTGTGCAAATGTTTGTCCTTAAACTTCACTTTTAACAAAGACAGGAGGACACATTGTTTTCTAGATCCTCATATTTTCATATTGACATTGCACATCAGTTAATACTGATGCAACATATATGGAACATGCAGCCATTAATATGAGATATGGCAGACAAGAAGTGATTATACTGCGTTTTTGTTTTCTGAGTAACCTCCAGAGGCTCTGTGTGACCTGTTAACATACTCTGAATACACTAAATGTTTGTTTCTCTGTATATTTTTAAGTGACTCTGATGTGGTGGATCATTCTAAGGAATAATTCAGCTGTGTCTTTTGTCTCAATGATTTTCAAATGTTTTGATGTCATATATGCGAAATAGTCTCGGGAAGCTGCCCTCCATAGAACTGCATGTAGCTTATTTCCTGCTTTGTGCTTTGAATCTGCTTTATGATAACATGAGTCAACTTTCCAACTAATAACTTGCATGTAACTACGGGTTTGACATCTGTTGAAGTTTTAGTAGCTTTGAAGCCTCTGCATGTGATTTGATATTTCAAATTTAAGGTCAATATTGGTTGATTAGCTCATTTGGATCATGTTCATTGGTGCAAGCCATCGGTTGAGCCGGGCGGTTCTTTGCTTTGGGTCACGTCACTTGAATCCAACCACTAAAACAATATTCATCAAGCATAAAGCCACAGCCTTTTCACCTCATATGTATGAACTGTTAGATGTCCCCCACCGGTTAATGCTAACAGACCTGATAAACACTCATATAGGATGTTTTTTCAATATGCTGCTTTTCTTTGCATGGCTGAGCTTTGCTACAAGCAGCATGCTGCCATCGTGCCACATCCAAACCCTTTCAAAGTCCTACACACCTTGCAGATGTTTGTTACGCCTCATCCAAAAGCCTTTAGCGTTGTTCTATCACTGATCTAGAACTACAGTTATAATAAAACAATAAATCAATTATATAGTATAATATAATATCTTTTGTATTCATCATCAGCTATACTTAGCTATGGTAGTATAATTAGTATTATTAAAATGTAAAATGTATTATTTTTATTTTCAATTATCTTAATTGTAGTTTTTATTTAAATGTATTATTTTAATTCCATTTATTATTTTAAATATTAGCTAAATTAATATTAATATTGCAATGAATGGTAGAATAAATCTAATGATAATAATTAATATAATATTTAGAAATGTACTATTTTAATTATTAGCTTAATATCAATGTAAGGTACTTATTAAAATGATAAAATAGTATGTAGTTAAATCATTAAAAGAATGTAATTGTCATTGTAATCATTTCATTAAGAATTATTATATTATTGGATTTTATTAATATTAATTCGGTTAAGCATTAGGGTTTTTACCTGGACTTGGATGTGGCACGACGCCACTAGCGTTTAGTCGCAGCTGTCAGTCACTGCACATTTCGGGTTATTGGTTGTAAGACTCATGTATCCCCATCGCATGCGCTTCATAACCAGTATTTTGCATTCTTTTTCCCCCTTGGTCCTTCCCTTTTTCTCTCTTCGTCCCTCATTTCATTCCCAGATGTTTCAGCCCATGATTCTGTTCCTCCTCATTCTCGTTCTCTTCTCGTCTATCTCCTACGCCATCATCTTTAAGTTGGTCTTTCTTTTTGCGCTTTTCTTTGTCTTGTAGCCCGCTGGCTCTCTCTTTCTTTCTGTTTTCCATTCGATCATTGTTTTGTAATTCATAATCATTTTTTGAATACAGTGTGTCGATGACCCCTCACCCATGCATTCCACACTCTGAGTTTGGCATAAACCCACGTTCAGTTTTATTTTCCCCCTCCACTCTTTTTTTCGTCTCGTGTGTGTGTATTTGTCGTTCACCGATCCCCATGCACCTCCCTCTGTCTCCTCCTCCTGGACCCTTTCCTCCCCTCCTCACTCACAGTACGGGCGCAGGGAGGAGCAGGAGTGCTGTCTAGAGCGGCAGATTGTCCCGGAGACCCCTGGACAGGGACAGGGCTTCACTAAGGGCTCCGTCACAGCCAGGGGAGGCCCTGGACTCAGTAGATACACCAGACCCCACAGTTTCAGACCCGAGGTCAGTGCCTCGTCCATCTCCCTCTCAACTTTAAGACAGATACGTTTCTAAGTGTCTTTGCAGTGCCTCTGACTTCCTGAAACACTGACAGTTAAATGTGGTACACAGTAAGATAGTAAACACTGAATGGATATTCCCGTACTCTACCAAAACGGCATGTTTATGGAAAGCCTTGGTTATCTTGGGATTTCGTCACATGTTTGATTGAAATACGAAAGCAGCTGGAACATTAATGTGGTGAGTTATTTTCAAGAAAGCACTGTAGTTTCAGAAAAGTGTAGCATTTATTGACTCTGAAATGATTTGGTTTGTGTGTGTGTGTGTGTGTGTGTATAGTCTGCTATAAATTGAATATTAAGAAAAGCCCTTATTAAATATGAATGTTAACATTGTTTATAATTATAAATTTTATATTATATATATATATATATATATATACACACAAAATATAGAATTTATTATATATATATATATATATATATATATATATATATATATATCAAACTGAATTAGATGTTTGTAAGTTTCATACATTCAACTTCAATATTTAATTTAATAATTTAATTATTAATGATTTCATATAAATGGTAATATTATGAATATATATAATTATATGTAATGTATAATGTAACCATATCTCATGAAAAGCAACAGCTGTCAAAGATATCCAGAGATAACCAAGGCGGTAATCCTCTTTTTAACAATAAAACAGGCCAGTAGGAAATGATTTGGTGGTGTATGGAAAACTAGAGAGCTGGAGTGCCTTTCCTTGTGAAAATGTGCAGTACAGATTTGTTTAATGACAAAGCTTTCCGTCTTGAAACAGGAATGACCTCGCTTCAGACAGACCAGATTTTCAAGGGGTCATGAACTGCCTTTTCTTTATTCTTTTGTACTGTTTTCTGAGGTCCACTTATAATGTTATAATTTTTTTTTCTACATGAAAAAACAGAAAAGAAGACAGAGAAGCTGCTCACTAGGTCTTGTTTTTGTATTTAGAAGGAAAGGAAAGCCTATAACACACTTTAGTATGAAGAGCAATTCTCTCTAACTTGTATGTATTTCATAATTTAAGTGGATAAAATGCAATAAATCTGTAATGTAGTAAAACCAAATGCAAGCGAGCCAAATGTCATAAAATAGCACTCAGTTATTTTACACCAGGTTAATAGACCAAAAACAGCAACAGCATTGATTCATCTGATGCAACTAAATGAAACTGAAATGAAATGGGACTGCAGATGGAAATTAGCATTTGCTAACTCTGGTACAAAACATCTCTTCGTAAGATTAATGTATTTTGTACATTGTCCCTGACAAATAAACTGAATAAAAAAAAAAAATAAAAAAAAAACACAAGATCTAGCTGAGATCGGTTTGTTCGCTCGAATCATTTAATTCACATCATTGTCTCTCAGTGATTCTTTTGGTTTCTTCTCGCTCAGCTCACAATCACTGCTGTTATTTTAAAATCACACTGATTTGTCATGAATTACGATCACTCACCATCCTCTCACACAGGAGCTTTGAGAATGTGATGTTTCTGTTTGAAATAAGGGCTGTATGTGTATTAACCATGTCATCTGTAGATATATATATATATATGTTTGCATTTAATTGTGTATGTCTATTGCTTGTCCCAGTTTATGTGCTATTGCCATGCAACCAAATCAGCTAAAAGACAGGCAGTCAAGTGTATTTAGCATCTTGCAATATACAACAATGCACACTTACTTTACAAGCATCATGCTTCCTTCAAGTCCTGGTGGATAGGTCCTTACTTTTACAGTCATTTTACGATGATTTTTTACTGGAACAAATGAACACTGGTAATTTTATATATTTTATCTCACTTTTATCATCTATCAGTTTTAGCACTACTATAACAATATAAAAAGTGATGGATGTGCATTAGTTGTGCAACTGAAGCTGTGGATATTTTAGCATGTAGCTGCAGAGAATGATGGGAAATGTAGTTTTGCATGTCGCCTCATAAACCACTTTTTACCTGTTACCAACTTTGGGGCTTCGGGTATAAATTAGTAATGTCACTGTAATCTTGCATGTTTATATTAGTATTTTTATACTGATGTGCAATACAAACAAATGCACTGCATAAATTAATTATATATTTTTTTTACAAATAAAATTATTTTAAAATAATCTTAAAATAATGATTAAATGTTTAAATCTAGTCTGCAGAATTGGACCGATTTCCCTCCAGAATCCAAATTCCAATTAAAAATCCCCTTCAAATTTCAGGACGCGAAAACAAAAGCTTTTGTAATTATGACCTGATGTTACTTCATACGCACTCAATCATTAATGAAATGACTTGAAGGCAGCATATGCTTATTTTTCAGCTTGAAATATGAGATATTCATGCATATGAATCTTAATGATATTTGATAGTACATGATATATGATAGTTTTTGTTAATATTTATATTTAGATAATAATAGGATTTTATTTGTATATATTCACATTTTATTTTTAGTAAAAAATATTGTTTATTTCAGATAATATTATTTATGGTTTTATTTTTGGTGTTAGTAAACAATAATAACTCTGATTCAGCCTTAAATTAAGACGTCTGTTAGCACTAACAAACAGCAGCACATAAAGCACAGCTTAGTATTTCTTCAGAGTAGAAATTAATCTAAATTGATCATGAGCTTATAAAGAATCTACCTTTGGCTGACTGAATTAATTCTCTTGCGTTTATCACCAGCGATCCAGAAAGTTTATTAGGAAACTGATCCATTAAGAATGCAACTTGGAATGCAATTTAATGTTGTCCTGGCTAACCTTTCCATGTAAAGGTAGTGGATCTAGAATGAGAAGATACCTCACATCTGCCTTGCCGCATGACACGTATATGTTTATGCATGAAAACTGATGGTGTTTCTCTCGAAAGTGCTGGGATTTTGAGACTGGTGTTCTGTGTTCTGATGGGGTCCAGATCCGTGACCCGGTCCTGGACCACGACAGGAGGATGAGAGCTGGAGCGGAGGAGAAAGACAGCTTGACTTCATCCATCACTCAGGTACCTGCTGTTTAACATCATGCATTACTGAATTCAACTCAATCACTTGAGAGCTGCTTTACAGCTGAAATTGTATTCATCTCGTAATTGAAGATTAAAAATCACAGTGAAGCTCCTTTGAAATGATCTATAATTGTATAAAGTGCCATAAAAATAAATGCGACTTGAGATGGTTTACTTTTAGAAACAGGATCAGACCTGCAAGTCATCAATTCAAAGAATCCTCACATAAAATACTGATGTGAAAATAGTAGTTTGCAATGAATAAAAAAAAAGTTTGCATATGTTTTTGTTGAGTATCATATTTGATATATCAGGCTTTTATGGTTCATATAGTTTGATATAGTGAGAATATGGAGGAAAAAGGCCCAAATTGAGCAAAAATATCCAATTTATTGCAGATCCTGATATTTCTATCACACAAAAAGTGATGAAATTCTGATGCTTGTAATGTAAATCAATGAGATCTTTATAACAGAATAACAGACTACTTACATAAAATACATATAAATATCTATTGTCACTCTGTATGTCTCAATAATAAGTCTTTTAAGATGATAAATAAATGCTGAGTTTGATGATCAAACCTTATAATGCAATGCAATCCAATGACGGTTGAGAGATGAACAAATAAATGTTCCTCAAAAGCTTTATGATCATATTTGATACTCACATTTGAACATGATTTTATGGATATTCAAGTAAATCCATGTTGTTTCAGTCCAGTAAGTGTTCATCTTGAAATAGTACTAACAATATCAAAGTTATTCTTATGTTAGTCTTATTTTAGAACTAGTTATTGCTTTATTGCTGGTACAAGTTAATATACCAGCCTAGCCAGGTTCCCACTAACTAATAATCCACCTAAACCAGCTTAGACCAGCAAGAAAACTGCACAATAAAAGTGATTTTAGATGGGTTTTCTAGTATGATTTACTTTTCCACTTGCCTTTAAACCCCCACATGATCTTTCAGAGTCTTGGTGCTCTCTATGCAAGCATGCATCTGTCTTATATCATAATGATAACAAGTATATTAACCATAACTCTTGTCTATTTTGAATGTTTTGGCTTGTGCAGGAGGAGGAGAGGAGGCGAGCCGAGGCCCGGCGAGGACTCGAGCTGAAGGGACTTCAATCTAATGAGCCAACATGGGCACATGATAGAGTCATGCTGCAACAGGAAGTGAGGTTGTTCCACCACAACATGGTCATTGTGTACATGAAGCTGCGCTGGATCCTGATGCACTGGAGGCTCGGCCGCAGGACGGACGTCCTGGAGGAGGGAGCACATACTGAGGTGAGCAGATCCAGAATAACTAGCCTAGATGACTAGATTACCAGGACATATGCTGACAGTTTTTATGAGATTGACCCGTTGCATCAATAAAAACAAAATAAAAATATCAGTGGAATATGTGACTCTGGACCACAAAACCAGTCTTAAGTGTAAATTTTTCACAATTTAGATTTGTACATCACATGAAGGCTGAATAAATAAGCGTAAACTATTTTAAAATCTGGAATCTGAGGGTGCAAAAAAAAATAAAAAAAATTTTGCCTGTAATTGAGATTTAAGTTTGCGCTAATTCGGGTTGTTTCGAACCCCTGCAGACAGTCGGTCAGAACTGTGTAATGACATCAATGGTAATGAATTCACTCTGCAGACTCCAAATCTCTTTGAATGATTTACTGATGATAATTTCAAAAGTAACAGGTGTGGTTTCTGGAACAAAATACAGATATAAACTTAAATGAGTGATTACATTAATTTACTTTAACATTTAGAAGTGATAGGCAATACTCTTTACAAATATGAATAACCATATATGTGAGCGGTTAATGCCAGTACTAGGAAAACAATAGACAGTTATACTATGTAAGGCCACAAGATGGCGCCATTGGCACATTTATAGTGACTGAACACATTCAAACCAATGATAGCATGTAATCATAAATCACTAATAATCTAACACATTGTCATATTCTACTGTAAATAGCAGGTATTACTTGCAGTAGCTATTATGATAATAGAGCAAAGAATAACAGGATGGCAGCAGTATTTAAATAATGCAGATAACACAATTTCCTATGCCGCGATGGCGCTAGATACATCCGAATCGCGGCAAGAACGATCAGCATAATTCTGAGGAAAAAAACTAACAAAATACACTTACTTTCTATTCACGCACACAATATTACATCAGTAATATTCAGATACTGCCAACAAACGTGCGATAAAGTGGAGTCATCTCAAAACGATCGCGTTCATTGTCTCTGCTCGTTGCACCTGCTTTTCTCCTTACCACGAGACCAGTGATGACGTTGAAGAGTGCGATTGGTCAACTAACAGAGGAGCCTTTTGAACAGCCGCCCCCGAATTCAAAGCTTGAATTCGCACATCTTCCAAAAGGGTTTAACCTATAGTAGGTTATTCCTAATCAAGCAGGACTGGAAGTTTGATAAGACGGGATACTGGTCGAGTGTACAGTTTTTTCTTAACCTCTACCGTGACTGACCTCACCCTTGAGTCTACTCCCGGGAACACT
This sequence comes from Carassius carassius, assembly GCF_963082965.1. Lineage (NCBI taxonomy): Eukaryota > Metazoa > Chordata > Actinopteri > Cypriniformes > Cyprinidae > Carassius > Carassius carassius. Next base: position 2,478,085 of record NC_081766.1, read on the forward strand.
TCTGTGATTTTTCCCACTGGCCACAACGCCCGAGGCAGTTGAGGGTCAACAATCATCACCACTTCGTCTACTTGCAGATTCTCTTTATTTAACCTCCATTTCTGGCGAGCTTGGAGACTAGGCAAGTAATAGCTGATGAAATGTCTCCAAAAATGATCAGCCAAGAGTTGGCTGTGTCGCCAACGGCGACGACTCAGCACATCCGACTCCTGATAAACCACCTGTGGCAAAGAAGCATCTCTGCGTCCGATGAGAAAGCAGTTGGGAGTTATCGGGTCGATATCTGATATATCTGAAGAGGTGTAACCCAGAGGTTTTGAATTCAAGATCCCTTCAATTTCAGTTAAGACTGTTCTCAAGACCTCTTCCGTCACAGTCTGCGCCCCTATGGTAACTCGTAGAGCCGTTTTAATTGAACGGATCTCCCTCTCCCAGCATCCACCAAAGTGAGGCGCTCCTGGTGGATTGAACACAAACTTGATTTGTTGGGCAGCCAGGTTACGTTGAAGTTCACTGTGCAAGGCAGCAAAGGATTCTTTCAACTCTCTTTCCCCACCCTTGAAGTTAGTGCCTTGGTCACTTAACAATTCATGTGGTTTTCCTCGTCGCGAGATGAATCTTCTCAAGGCCATCAGGAAGGAGTCTGAATCTATACTGGTTAGGTAATCAATGTACACTGCCCTGGTTGTCAAGCACTTGAATAATATGCCCCATCTCTTCTCATTTCGACGTCCAATCTTGATTGTGTAAGGACCAAAGCAGTCCATGCCAGTTGAGAAGAAAGCAGGTTTGAAGAGCTGTTGTCTTGCAAGTGGCAAGTCAGCCATACGGGGGACTTCTGGTTGACCCTTCCATCTTCGACACTCTACGCAGTGTCGTTGGTGGCGCCGAACTGCTTCACGTCCTCGCAATACCCAGTAGGTCCTCCTTATCTCTGCGAACACCCGTTCTGGTCCAGGATGGTGCAGCCTTTCATCATAATCTTTGATAATGAGTCTGGTCACAGGATGCTGAGGGGCAAGGAGGATAGGATGAATTAAATCCAGATCTGTCTCACTGCGACGTCTCAGGCGCCCACCCACACGAATGAGTCCAGTGGTAGGGTCAAACTCAGGAGAAAGAGAAGCAAGCCTACTCGTACCTGATACCGGTTTCCCTAACTGCAATTGGGCCACCTCAACAGCGAAAGAGTCTATCTGAATCTGACGAAGCACTAATAACTCTACCTCCCTCCGTGTATCAGCGCATGAGAGTTTTGCCGCCCCGTGAAGCTGCTGACTGCATGCCTCAAGTAACTCAGTTAAAGTGTCATATTGCTGTGGATTCGGCATGGATAGCACTGTAGTTGATCCACAGAAAGCAGACTGTCTTAACTCGTTACTTTGCCCATCAGTTGGCAAGGAGGGTTGATTGGGCCAATTTGCTAGTGGCAGTTTAAGAAAAGAAGGCCCTTGAATCCACTGGCTTCCTTCAACAAGGTCACAGAGGTGTTTGCCTCATGTTATGTCATCCGCAGGATTGTCTTCTGATCGTATGTGCTGCCATGTTGCATTTGCTGTGAGTTCCTGTATTTCCGCCACCCGTGTCCCCACAAACACTTTGTAACGGCAAGAGCTTGACAACAGCCAGGTGAGCACAGTCATGGAATCCGACCAGAGTGTTAAGGAACAGATGGGAATAGTGAGTTCGGTGACAAGGACCTTGGAGAGCTGAGCACCACTGAGAGCTGCACATAACTCTAGGCGTGGGATGGACTGCTGCTTTCGGGGTGCAACACGTGACCTAGCAGCCAGGAATACAACTTCAACTTGGCCTTCTTGGTTCTCTGTACGCAAATAGGCTACAGCCCCATAAGCCTTCTCTGAAGCATCACAGAACACGTGTATATCACGCCTGCTAGAAGGGAGGTCCATTTTTGAACTGGAATAACACCTCGGCAGCGAAATCTTCTCCAGATCACTCAACTCTTCCTCCCACAATCTCCATAACCTGAGCAGATCCTCTGGAAGCTGCGGGTCGTCCCAGTCACGCTTTTTATCCCATAAGCGTTGCACCAGTATTTTCGCTCTAGTGGTATATGGGATAATGTATCCAAGAGGATCATATTGGCTAGCTAGAACCCGATAGATGCTGCGCATAGTTACTTTAGAGCAGTTCACAACCCGATGTTTGTAGTGCAAGGTGTCAGACTGACACTGCCAGTGAAGGCCAAGTGTGGATTCAGGGGTTACTTGCTGACCCTGACTAAGCCAGAGCTCACAGCTGTTAGATCTTGATTCAGGTGGCAAGTGAGCGATCACAGATGGGCAATTGCTGGCCCACTGCCGTAATTCAAAACCTCCTTCAGCTAGGAGGGAACAGAGCTGATCGACAAGTTCTTTAGCCGCATCTTTGGTGGTGAGACTGTACAGGCAATTGTCAACATAAAATGACTTCTCGATAACTTCCCTCACCTGGTCGTCTGGTTGACTGTGGTCTAGCACATGCTTCTGCAGGGCAAACGTGGCACAACAGGGGCTACATGTAGTACCGAAAGGAAGCACCTGCCACTGGTAAACATCTGGTGCTTGCTCTAATGCCATGTCTCTCCACAGAAACCGAAGTAATGATTTGTCTTCAGGGAGCAGCCTCACCTGATGAAACATCCCTCGGATGTCGCTACTTATGGCTATAGAGCGTTCCCTGAAGCGAAGTAACACGGCTAACAGAGTAGAACTCAAAGTGGGACCTGGAAGGAGCAACTCGTTCAAATTTTGACCCTGGTACTGAAATGAGCAGTTGTAAACAACACGATTTTTGCCGTTATGCTGGACCATGTGGTGGGGGATGTACCATGATTCTTGTTTACCATCTACTTCACATGGTCGCAGTTTCTCTACATAGCCAGCATTCTTAAGCCTTTCAACTTCGGTTCTGTAAGCCAGGGCTTGTTCAGGGTACTTTATCAGCTTCCTCTCAATGTTCCTTAGCTGCGGTAGTACAGCTTCTTTGGGCATATGCAAAGTTGGCATGTTTTGGACTCGAAGGAGCGGTGTAGCATACCGCATGACCCCATCCACATCAACTCTCACTGTTCTCTCTTGAAGGAGTTTGATGGCCTCCTGATCAAGCTTTGATCGCATCACTAATTTCTCACTTTGATAAGGGATTACGTCCATCTGCCATAGCTTTTCTACTTGAGAGAACAGCTCAGAATTGGGTGAGATAGCAGTAAAGAGGCACTGATGAGAGTTGAGCCCACGTTTGACTTCGTGTGTAGGTCCTTGAAGTGTCCAGCCTAACTGAGTTCTGACGGCAGCAGGTCCACCTGGTGGGCCTAGTAGGACAGGCTCGATGGGGGTGACTAGATGTGGGCAGTCTGAGCCAATTAGCAGTACTGGCTGTACTCTGTCTAGTTGCTGCAGCGGCAATCCCGCTAAATGTCGGTACCTCTTTTGAAGAGCTGCTACAGGGTAAGTTTGCTCAGCAAGACCAAGCCTTTCGGCAGTGAAAGCACCTTGAATAGGGAATTTCTTGTGTCGATTCGTGACTGGAGACACAGTGAATGAGACTGCCGCCCCATGAAGAACCTGTTGGTCTTGCCTCACTGTTCGTAATATAAGGTCCTCAGGCTGTCCCTTGAGATCTAACTGCTGTGCTGCTGGGTGGAGCAGTATGGTCCTCTCAGACCCATTGTCTAACACAGCATACGCTTCAATCGATTTGTCACCATTGGTGATAACAACTTTGCTCACCTTGAGGAGAACCTTGCGGCTGTAGATCGGGCGATCTACATACAGGATGTCGTTGGTGGTGTTAACCAAGCAGGAACTTTCCTTTGTGTCTTTCTCCGTTGTATCCTCCACAGACCATTCGTTCACATCATGCAGTATGAATAGATGCTTCCTATTGCATGTCTTACAGGGGGTTTTCAAGTTGCATTTCGAGGCATGATGACTACGTCCGCAGCACCAGCACCGATTGTTCTTACGAATCCAGCTTTCCTTTTGCTCCTTGGATAGCTCTTTGAAATTGGAACACCCATTCAGGAAGTGATTGACACTGTCACAGTAGGGGCAATATGCTTGTGACCTTCCCTTAAATCTGGCAAATTTAGAGGTTCCCTCTGGGGCAGGTGCTCGAGTTTCATTCCTACTCATATGTTTCTCTGTGCTTAGCAGTATAGAGGTTGGTTTCCTAGTAGATCTTGAGTCATGCTCGAAGGAGCGGCGCTCTCTTTTCTTACTGCTGAATTCTAGTGGGAGACTTGTCATCCTGGAGCCCTCATCTTGAACTTGGAGCTCATACTCCAACCAGTTAGAGAAATCAATGAGAGTAGGTATGGTTACTCGTAATGGGTGTATGTATCTCTTGAAACTTGTTCTCAGTTCGTGAGGGAGTTTGCATTGAAGCCTTGACACATGCGACCCACAGTCTAATTCAACCGTCCCCTCAGGCCCCAGTTGCTCTAACATGCTCACCAGTGAACGCACACGGAGTGCAAACAGCTTAAAAGCCTTAACGTCTCCAGTTCTGATGTTAGGGCCGTCCATGACTTGAGCGATGTTCTGTAAAACCAGCTTGTGCGGCTGCCCATACATCTTGATAAGGGCTTGCAAAGTATCTGTATATGGGTGTGCTGAGTTGCCATAAGAATCCGCCACTAGCAGCGCTTCCTCTAACTGCAAATGATCTGTGAGGATCTGATATTTGAACCGTTCGGTGGCGTCAACAGGGAGGAGGTTCTCTAATGCCATGCGCAACCTTGAAAACTCTCTGGGATCCGATGTCGTCAATGTGGGTATAGAAGGCTTGGGTCCCCTGTAGATCTTCTCTTTGAAACATGGCGCTGCAGTTTGTTGTATATGTTCAGATCGCTGCGTAGGATATGACTCACTGACACCCATGTAGGGATGATGGTTGTCTCTAGAAGCCCTTTCATCATAGTGGATGGGTTCAGCATACTGGTTTGGATGAGCATATGAATGCGTATCGCGACTCTGAGTAGGTGTTCGATAGATTGATGTTGCTTGAGGCTGATTAACTTGTACAGGTGAAATAGTGCAGTCCATCACCTGCTCAGTTATCTGTCTGATCTGTGCAGAAGGATATTCATTGTAGTCTCTGACGTGCGTGGTGTGGACTGGCTGGCCGTGGCTCTTTTCTGGCACGTGGAAACGGGGAGCTGGCGATGGGGGCACTGGTTTGCATGAGGTGGCCACGTTTGTGGCTAGCTGCTGAATCTCACGTTTCATGATGGCGTTCTCTGCTTTCAGTCCCTGTAACGCAGATAAAATCTCTGGCAGGTGTTGAACGCAGCTACGAAGCTCATCATTTTCTCTTTGCATCTCCTTCCATCTAGGCGGTCTGTTTTGTAGCTCTTCATTATCTCTGTGTGAGTCTCCCAGTGTATCTTGCCATTCATCTTGTATCACCAAGTCACTGAATTGTGAATGTTGACTTATAGGGGTAGAGACACGAGACTCGCGTTCGGCAGACAGTGACGCAAGTTCAGCATCATCTTCATCAGAATATGCAGGTTGCAGGGATCTTCTTTCAGGTCCAGGTCTTTGTACTTGAAAGTCTGCCAAGTATGCTGGTGGCTTTAAATGTCGTCTGGGGCGGACAACAGGAGGCTCTGGACGGAATGCCATTCTTCTGCAGTAATTCGAGATCCGGCTCGAAGGACCATTTGTAATTGAGATTTAAGTTTGCGCTAATTCGGGTTGTTTCGAACCCCTGCAGACAGTCGGTCAGAACTGTGTAATGACATCAATGGTAATGAATTCACTCTGCAGACTCCAAATCTCTTTGAATGATTTACTGATGATAATTTCAAAAGTAACAGGTGTGGTTTCTGGAACAAAATACAGATATAAACTTAAATGAGTGATTACATTAATTTACTTTAACATTTAGAAGTGATAGGCAATACTCTTTACAAATATGAATAACCATATATGTGAGCGGTTAATGCCAGTACTAGGAAAACAATAGACAGTTATACTATGTAAGGCCACAAGATGGCGCCATTGGCACATTTATAGTGACTGAACACATTCAAACCAATGATAGCATGTAATCATAAATCACTAATAATCTAACACATTGTCATATTCTACTGTAAATAGCAGGTATTACTTGCAGTAGCTATTATGATAATAGAGCAAAGAATAACAGGATGGCAGCAGTATTTAAATAATGCAGATAACACAATTTCCTATGCCGCGATGGCGCTAGATACATCCGAATCGCGGCAAGAACGATCAGCATAATTCTGAGGAAAAAAACTAACAAAATACACTTACTTTCTATTCACGCACACAATATTACATCAGTAATATTCAGATACTGCCAACAAACGTGCGATAAAGTGGAGTCATCTCAAAACGATCGCGTTCATTGTCTCTGCTCGTTGCACCTGCTTTTCTCCTTACCACGAGACCAGTGATGACGTTGAAGAGTGCGATTGGTCAACTAACAGAGGAGCCTTTTGAACATTGCCTTTAAAGTTGTTCAAATGAGTTCTTATCAATGCATATTGCTGATCAAAAATTATGTTTTGATATATTTACGGTAGGAAATTCACAAAATATCTTCATGGAATATGATCTTTACTTAATATCCTAATGATTTTTGGCATTAAAGAAAAATCAATCATTCTGACCCATACAATGTTTTTTTGGCTATTGCTACAAATATACCCCAGAGACTTCAGACTGCTTATAAATAAATAATGATAAAAAAATAAAACAACTAAATATTTTTTATATAAGACTAAAACTAACTGAAAAATAAATAAATAAATAAATGAATTAAACTTTTTTTTTTTTTTTTTTAAATTTATGTAATTTTTTTTTTTTTTTTAATTAAACTTTGATTAAAACCAGAAATAATAAACTTTCTGAGATGCAAAATGTAAAAAATGCATGATGTAAAGATGCATTTCTGGTGAGTTCTTGTAGACCTGTATCACTTCTTTTTTTAGATGTATTTGTCTCTTTCATGGCAGTTTTTCATCTGTTGAACCATAACAGTTCATTAATGGAACAGTGTGAGCACATGTTGTATGATTTTTAATTTCACAGTCCATCTGTCATATCTACAACAGCTGCTGTAAACAAATGTTGGTTTTCTGAAGCACAGCAAAATTGAACTATGAAGCTCAGAAACACTTCCAGTGCAGAAATATTAGTCAGACTGAAATTATTTTACAGCACATCAATACATCATCGTTTCTGTAGCAGGAAAGCATTGCAGTATTAACGCCAAGATGATCCACAAACTGACTCAAATGTAAATACATACATTAAAATACAACAGAAACTACTTTTTCATAATTAAATACATAATCCAGTACAAATCACAGGTTAAAAAAATGTTAATAAAATGAATAAATGAATAAATGTAAGAAAAAACAAAACAAAATCACCTTAATACATTTAATATTATTTTAGACTCAATGGGTGAATCTCATAAAAATGTATTGGTCATCTGTCTGGTCAGAATTTAACCCAAAATAAAGAAGAAAAAAAAAGTATGTTTGAAACCTGTTTTAGGACTATCAAAATTTTGTTTGTTTGTTTTTTTCATTATAATTTTTTATTATAATTTTTTTATTATTATTATTTAGTTTAATTTTACGGAGCCCTGCACATGTCATGCAGGAAAACAATAGTAGGCCAAATCATGTGCACAATTTACTATTGTGTTTCCTCGATTTATAAATTGTGCGGCAAATTTTCTAATTCATTCCCTTGATTTGCTAAATAATGCACACGATTTATAAATCGAGAGAATGATTTAGTAAATTGTGTGAACAATTTAGCAAATCAAGGGAACAAATTTGTAATCGTGTGCATATTTCAGTACATCGAGGGAACGAATTAGTTAATCGTGCGCACACTTTATTATTTTTTTCTTGCGTCGTGTCTGGGGTTTCATATTATTTTTTTATAAACAAATAAATTTCTATTTAATTTTATTATGTTTTTAACCAGTTAGCATTCAACTTCAAGCTTTAAAACACGCAGCATTATAGGGAATTTTACAGAAATGCTAAGCGGTTAACTGTAACCATTTTCTCTGCTCACCCTCTTCTTTGTTTCTTTAGTATGAACAAATGGAGAACATTCCAGAACTGGGCATTATGACTGACCAGGGTGATGGAGAGACAGAGAAGGAAGACAAAGTTAGCGCCCAAATCACAGGAAGTGACCTCACAGAGCCCGGCCCCCTCCTGCTGTCACCGGAGAGATTCCAGAACCAGAAACAGGTTAAATACCACAGCAATATGTTTTGTAATAATGTCTCAGGTATTCACTCACTTATGCATTTCATTGATTTATTTATTTTTAATACCACAGCAACATATCCATCGAAAATGAAAAAAAAAAAGAAATATGTGCTTTTGTTTGTTCACCTTAAAATCTCTCTTCTCTGTAGTAAATATTAAATCAGTGTAAATGTTTTGGCAGCGGCGCTGGCTTCTCTAATTGAAATGCAATATTTGTTTATCCGGGCAGAGCTGAATATATCTTTATTTCAATAAATGGTGAATTTGAGATTTGAGTTTGTTTGCTATTTTGTTTAAAAGTTGCACACTTAAAGGGATAGTTCACCCAAAAATGAAGGGTGAGTAAATGATGGGGTGATTTAAATTTTTGGGTGAACTATCCCTTTAAGAGAGATCTGATATTAATGTGTCTCAGATTTTATAAATGTTCTTTTCTGATCACCATTCTCATTTATGCTCACTTTTAGTTTGAACAGGATGCCTTTGAAATTATTGAAAAATCAACTAATGATTTTTATCTTTGTAATGCATTTTACGGTCCCTCACATGCAGAAAAGAAAAATTACAGATGAGACCCTTGCAAAATATCACTTATTTCTCCTATATAAAATCAACAGAGACTAGCCAGAATACATAGAATAAAACGTCCTGATTCTCAGAATGCTTCTCAGAATGTTCCTTGTTTCCCAGCACAAATGATAATTATTTTGTATAACAGTACAATTACAATACTACAGAGCAGGAAAAAAATATAAGGTTAAATCGTGTGCACGATTTACTAATTCGTTCCTTCAATGTACTAAAACGTGCACATGATTACTATAGCGTTCCCTCGATTTATAAATTGTGCGCACAATTTACTAATCGAGGGAACGCAAAAGTAAATCGAGGGAACGCAATAGTAATCGTGTGCACTTTTTAGTAAATTGAGGGAACGAATTAGTAAATCGTGCACACAATTTATTTATTTTTTCTTGCATGTCATGTGCGGGACTCCGTACAATAGATATTAATGGTTAATTTGTTTTGCACTTTTTTTTATACAAATGCACATTATAGAGAGATCTCAATGTAAACTTAAACATTTCTCATTAATGAGTTGCTGTTCACATTAATTTTATAGCTCTAGAGTCTTACTAGTGACTCATTTGTGTCCTTTTCCTAAAGAATAGCAGGGGAAACATCTGAGACGAAGTTGATACTGGGAACTCCTTTAAGCTACAACAGAGCAGTCTCTGAGCAGTAACAGTGTCCTCCATGTGTGCAGACAGGTGACAGTCGGCGTGTGCTACACGCGCTGCGCTCTCTGCTGGAGGAGCTCAGGGCGGAGCTCCGCGAGGAGGCCCAGCGGCGCTGGCAGCTGCAGCAGACATTAGCCAATGAGAGAGCGGCGTGGGAGATACAGCACGCTGAAATGAGGAGTCACGTCAACAGGGTACAGAAACAAACCTGACATCACAGCAGAATCACCTGTGACAGACAGGAAGCACCTAAAACAGGACTGCTGTCTACATAGGCAGCTACCTTCTCAGACAGCATCCCAACACACATGGAAACTTATAAGTGACTGAATTGAATCTACATCACATCAACTCTATAAATGGTCACTCACTCATCGATGAGTCACATATATAAGCACAAACTAATATATATGTGGAATAGTTACTTAAAAAAAATGGAATTTTGGATCAATTAATTCTGCATGAAAAAGAATTTATAGAACAATTGTTTAATTTTAAAAAGTGTTAAAAAAGATTTTTATTTCAGATAAATGCTGTTCTTTCTTCTGTTCATCACAGAATCCTGAAAAATGAAATGTGTCACGGTTTCCACAAAAATGAAGCAGCACAACTGTTTTCATTTACATTTACATTTACATTTACATTTAATCATTTAGCAGACGCTTTTATCCAAAGCGACTTACAAATGAGAACAATAGAAGCAGTCAGGTCAACAAGAGAACAACAACAGTATACAAGTGCCATGACAAGTCTCAGTTAGTCTAGTATAGAACGCATAGGTAGGTTTTTTTTTTTTTAAGAAAAGGAAAAGTGCTAGTGTTAGTTGGTTAAGTGCAGGCGAAAAAGATGAGTCTTTAGCTGTTTCTTGAAAATGAGTAAAGACTCAGCTGTACGAATTGAGATTGGGAGGTCATTCCACCAGCTGGGCACAGTCCAGGAAAAGGTCCGTGAGAGTGATTTTGAACTTCTTTGGGATGGTACCACAAGGCGTTGATCACTTGCAGAGCGCAAACTTCTGGAGGGCACATAAGATTTAACCAATGAGTTTAGGTAAGTTGGTGCCGTGCCAGTGGTCGTCTTGTAGGCTAGCATCAGTACCTTGAATTTGATGCGAGCAGCTACTGGTAGCCAGTGTAACCTGATGAGGAGCGGAGTAACGTGAGCTTTTTTTGGCTCATTGAAGACAACCCTCGCTGCTGCATTCTGGATCAATTGCAGAGGCTTGACAGTACATGCAGGAAGGCCCACCAGGAGAGCATTACAATAGTCCAGTCTGGAGAGAACAAGAGCTTGGACAAGAAGTTGGGTTGCTTACTCTGACAGGAAGGGTCTAATCTTCCTAATGTTGTATAAGGCAAACCTGCAGGACCGGGTAGTTGTAGCAATGTGGTCTGTGAAGCTTAACTGATGATCCATCACAACTCCTAGGTTTCTAGCTGTCCTCGAAGGAGTAATGGTTGATGAGCCCAGCTGTATAGAGAAGTTGTGATGAAGCAATGGGTTAGCTGGAATCACCAGGAGTTCTGTCTTCGTAAGGTTAAGCTGAAGGTGATGGTCATTCATCCAGCTAGAGATGTCACTCAGACAGGCTGAGATGCGAGCAGCTACCGTCGGGTCATCTGGTTGGAATGAGAGGTAGAGTTGGGTGTCATCAGCGTAGCAGTGATAAGAAAAGCCATGCTTCTGAATGACAGATCCTAATGATGTCATGTAGATTGAGAAGAGAAGTGGTCCAAGTACTGAGCCTTGAGGAACCCCAGTAGCAAGGTGGTGTGATTTTGAAACATCACCCCTCCAAGACACACTGAAGGATCTGTCAGAGAGGTAGGACTTAACCCACAGGAGTGCTGTTCCAGAGATGCCCATCTTTCTGAGGGTGGACAGGAGAATCTGGTGATTAATAGTGTCAAAAGCAGCAGAAAGGTCCAGTAAGATGAGTACCGAGGATTTTGAAGCTGCTCTTGCTAGTCGCAGGGCTTCAGTAACCGAGAGCATAGCAGTCTCAGTTGATCGGCCACTTTTGAAGCCAGATTGGTTGCTGTCCAGGAGGTTGTTCTGTACAAGGAACATAGAAAACTGGTTGAACACCGCTCGCTCAAGTGTCTTTGCAATGAATGGAAGAAGGGATACCGGTCTGTAGTTTTCAAGAAGCGCTTGATTTAGAGATGGTTTCTTGAGCAGTGGGCTTACCCGAGCCTGCTTGAATGCTGAGGGAAATGTTCCAGAGTGAAGAGAGGAGTTGATAACGTGAGTAAGCGAAGGTATGACTGAAGAAGAGATCGCTTGAAGGAGGTGAGTAGGGATCGGATCAAGTGGACAAGTAGTAAGATGATTGGACAGGAGAAGTTTGGAGACGTCCATCTCTGAGAGTGGGGAGAAGGAGGAGAAAGAGTGTGCATCAGTCATTGTGAAGTTGTCCTCAGTCTGCGGTGTGGAGAATTGGCCGCTGATGGATCTCGTCTTATTTGTGAAGAAAACTGCAAAGTCGTCCGCTGTAAGAGTCGATGGAGGAGGTGGTGGCGGCAGATTAAGAAGAGAAGAGAAAGTCTTGAAGAGTGTCCGAGCGTCACAACAGCTGTTAATTTTGTTGTGGTAGTAGGATGTTTTAGCCGTGAAGACATTTGCAGAGAAGGAAGAGAGGAGAGACTGATACACACTGAGGTCTGTAGAGTTTCTTGATTTCTGCCATTTCCTCTCTGCAGCCCTGAGTTTAGAGCGATGTTCACGGAGAACCTCAGACAGCCAGGGGGCAGATGGGGCAGTGCGTGCTGGTCTAGACAACAGTGGGCAAAAGTTGTCCAAGCAAGATGTTAAATGTTTTCAACATTGGTAATAATCAGAAATGTTTCTCGAGCAGCAAATTAGCATGTTAGAACGATTTCTGTAGGATCATGTGACACTGAAGACTGGAGGAATGAGGATGAAAATACAGCTTTATGCCACAGGAATAATTTAAATTTTAAAAGATTTTAATTTTTAATAATTTCTAACAAATTTTATTGCACTTTTTTTTTATTGCAAATAAATGCAGCCTTGGTGAGCAGAAGAAACTTCTTTCACAAACATTAAAAATGTCACCGACCCAAACTTTTGAAAGGTAGTGTAAATAGCTTTTTTAAAGCCATTAATCCATTTTATCAATGTCCAAGGTAATTTTCTAAAGAGTCAAATATGAAATTTGGTCTTGTCATAAAACAAATTTTCTTTATATCTTCAATAGACATAAATCTAGTTAAGCAGCATATGCAAAGATGTTAAGCATCTGCAGTGCCATGCGTTGCTTTCAGCTTACTGTACAGTGACTTGTGCAGTTTTTGTGTCAGTAAGTTAGGGAGCGTCTTTAAATAGCCAGCTATAATTATGCAGTGGTGCAGTTCGGCCATCAAACATAGTCATGGTTTATTAAAAGAAAGGAGATGTGAGAGGATCCCTGCTCATTCAGACAGCGAGTACAGACATGCAATAAGAAAGGTGTATCTGGACTCTGCTGCAAAACATTTACTGCATTTCATTTGGCAAACTTACACACTGACGGTATATTTAAAGTGCTATTTGAGTGTGTTTGTATGACTGTGTTCAGAATTGTACACTCACATACTGCTGATTCCATTCTTTGCAGTATACACTATGTACTGTATACTTTGTGTTAAAAATATAATTTAACAAATAGCAATTCACCGTATGCAAAAATAAAAGAAACAATCATTGGTATTTATTAGACAGCAGTCTGTTTAAATAATGAGTCAAGAAGTTGATGTTATTAATCACAGTTGTCATTACCATTCTTTTGTTGCTCTGAAAATTGAAGGTCCAGTGTAATGCATTTAATTAAGGGATACAGTTTCCTGCTGAAGGTTTTATACTGCACACTTTGCTAATTGTTGTATGTCATTCAGTTGTACTATGCATATATAAAATCTGTGTATCATGCATGCAATGCAAAGCTAGAATGAGCAGTATGTTATTCCAAACATACCCTATGGTGGCATTTATTATTTTTCTTGTCTTGCTGTCATCCCTGCAGCTGCAGGATATGAGAGGAGAGACTGGAGGTGTAGATGAAGGTGCAGTTGCTTCAGATGTACTACAGCAGGAGCGGGAGGAACAGAGCCGTCTGCTGGCCAACAGTCACAGCACAGCACTGGAGCTGCACTGGAAACTGCAGCACGGAGAGAAATGCTGGACCCACGAGCGGAATGAACTACTGGAGCGGTTCGAGAAAGAGAGGCAGGAGTGGGACCGCAGCTTACGGGAAATGTACCGCAAAATGGAAAAGGTGGAAAAGTGGTGTAATTCCTTTTTATTTCACTCGTACACATCACTCAGTACATGGTAGACGAGACATGTAAGTGCGTGCAATGCCAGAAAGTATTGGTATTAAGCGTAATTAAATATGCCAATAATACAGTCACCTTTGTTTCTATAGTGTTTAGTACAATACAGATTGTGTCAAAGCATCTTCACAGAGATAAACAGGAAAATAGCAGAATCAATCATGGAAACTCATTTGTTCCTCAGTTATTTGAGCAGCATGTTAACATAATCATCATGATATAATCCACTGCACTCAGCATCTCAGAGCACTTTAGTTAGCAGTAAATGCATAAATCTCTGCTTGTGCTGTGAGTTTAACATGCATTTGGTAATGCAACATACACTAGGTTCACTTTATTTACACATTTTCAACAGTTATGTGGACAGAAGTTACAGTATTTCAGCAGTATTATAGCAAAGGTTGAGGATTTGAAATGTTTAATGTTTTGAGGGTTTAAACATTTGAAAATATTTACAACAGGAATATATTTGTTTATTAATTTCTAATTATTAGAGTTAAATATGATTATATAATAAGAACTAGAAATAGTATTATTATTATTATATGTGACCTTGGACCACAAAAGCAGTCATAAGTGTCAATTTTTCAAAATTAAGATTTGTACATCATATGAAAGCTGAATAAATGTTTCCATCGATGTTTGGTTTGTTAGGATCGGACAATATTTAGCAGAGATACAACTCTTTGAAAATCTGGAATCTGAGGGTGCAAAAAAATGTTATATTGATGAAAAATGCCTTCAGAGTTGTCCAAATGAGTTCTTAGCAATGCATATTACTAATCAAAACTTAAGTTTCAATATATTTATGGTAGGAAATTTATAAAATATCATTTTGACCCATACAATATATTTTTGGCTATTCCTGCAAGACTGGATTTGTGGTCCAGGCTCACATATTATATTTGATTGGGCTCCAGTTACAAAGTCAAAATAAAACACTTATTAATAAATTATTAAATATTTTATCTATTTACATGCATGTCATGTGACCATTAACCAACATCAGAGAACCATGAACATGAAAATGTATTGTTGAATTATATAATTATTAATTTATACTCCCAAAAGAGTAAATGTAAAAGTAAATGTAACACATCTAAGGGGTTCAGCCGGCCGAAAAACAGTTGGCAGCAACACTGCTTACTAGGTCTTGAAACAAAGCAAATATTTCCTCTTCTCCATCCCAGATGCAGAAAGACGTTCTCCAGCCAGAAGGAGGCACAGCACATGTCTTCTCCCCTCAGGAGAGCCCCTGTAAGGCTCCTAGATCTCCACGCTCCCCCTGCACAGCCGCACACATGCGTTCCCACTCCGACTCGGAGGCCACACTGGAGGAGAAGTGGGTGCTGGGCAGACCCAAACCCTTTGAGGGACACCGGCCCCCAGAGAGCCTGTTCCTGGATGCCCTTTCTCTGGATCCTCTGAGCGAAACCGAGGTGCCTCCTCCATCATGTCTGGAGAGCGAAAAGCGGTTCCCTCATCTGGAGGAAGTAAGAGAGAGAAAAAGAGTACACACTGCACGATGGGGCGCATTTCATATCATGCTTTTTTTTTATGAGGTCTACTTATAATGTTGTTGTTTTTTGTTTGTTTGTTTGTTTGGCACCAAAAGCTTTTTTCCATAGTCTTTATCCTCTCTTTGACCCTTATTATTACACAGGATGTTTTTGCTGCTATAAAAGAGTTCTATATGTAAATGACCTCTTTTATGATTGGCATCTTTGCATGTCAAAATGAGGAAGAATTATTACATGGCAAAACTATCTCCACTGTACTGCATACATTTTTAAAGCAAGTTAACAATGGTTTTAATGTTTTAACTGTGTTGTTGTTTCAGGCACTGAATGAGATTTCTGAGAGTGTGGATCCTGCCATTTACCCTGAGGAAGAGAAGAGCGGAGGCAGCCTACTCAGGTATGGTTTCGGTTAACAAGTATGTGTGTGCTAGTCTAAGAAAGTAAAGTAAGTTTGTTCTTCTGTTAGGGACCTAAGACTCCTCTAAAGAATAGCAAAGCTTGACAAAACAGCTGCGCAATTGAATTTAATAGAATAACCTTATATTTCAATGCTAAAAGATGTATGTTATGATTAGGGTTAATTTGTCATAATTATAAGTATAGTGGTGTTTGCACATGCCTGGGTGAAAAGTGCCCACCCCAAATTTCAATGATTTTCTGGCTTCATAGCTCGGATCCCTTCCATTATTCTGATCACTTTGTAACAGCCTCACACATCTTCTCAACGAGACAAATGATTTGAGATGCCAAAGTTTACTACTGAAAGGGTTAGGGGTGAGATTTCTCAATGAGTAGTAAAAGTAATTCTGGCCTTACAAAACATTGCCAATTTGCTCATTTTAAACATTGTGTGAATGTGAAGACTGAGGCATTTAGTTGCTGGTGTTGTTATCTGGCGGTGAACTCATGTGAGTCCATGTTATTGACCCTATGTCCATTTATAATTGTCTTTTCATTTGTCTCAGTTACTGTAGATAAGCTTCAGTGTCTTTTCCTGACCGTCTCACCTTGTACAGATCAATCAATTTCCCCCAGTTCCCCAGTTACCAGTTCATGAGGGTTCTATGTTCCCCAGTTCCTAACATCCTGTATTCCTAGGGTCCTATGTCCCCAGTTCTCAAGAACTGGGGACATAGATCCCCTGTTCCCAAGCTCCCACATTAATTGGGTTCTAGGGAAGTGAACTGACATTCAGCCAAGTATGGTGACCCATACTCAGAATTTGTGCTCTGCATTTAACCCATCCAAAGTGCACACACACAGAGCAGTGAACACACACACTGTGAACACACACCCGGAGCAGTGGGCAGCTATTTATGCTGCGGCGCCCGGGGAGCATTTGGGGGTTCGATGCCTTGCTCAAGGGCACCTAAGTCATGGTATTGCTGGCCCGAGATTTGAACCCACAACCCTAGGGTTAGGAGTCAAACTCTCTAACCACTAGGCCACGACTTCCCCACTTCTATGTTCCATAGTTTCCACGCTCCTATGTTCTTAGGGTTCTGTGTTTCCTAGTTTCCAGGATCCACTGTTCCCAAGGTCCTGTCTTCCCTAGTTCTTAGTGTCCCTTGTTCACAGGGTCCTATGTCCCCAGCTTCCATGGTCCCCTGTTCCCAAGCTCCCATGTTCTCAAGGTCCTATGTCCCCCGTCCCCAGGATCCACTGTTCCCAAGGTCCTGTGCTCCCTAGTTCTTAGGGTCATATGTTCTCAAGGTTAGGGGAGCATAGGGTTAACTCTGAGAGCTGCTTCTATCATTGGTTACAGTGTTTTGCAACACCAATGTAACTTTTTTTTTGCCTCCGCAGGGCAAAGTCAGTCTGCTCCATGAGTGACTTCCAGCGTTTGATGGACAGCTCCCCCTTCCTGCCAGATAAGAGCAAGCCTAGTGAGCATGGACTGGATGATGTGACTCCTCCCCTTTCACCAGATGACCTCAAATACATTGAGGAGTTTAATAGTAAGGGTTGGGATCTGCCCACCAGCTCCCTGGCTGCTTGCCCCATTCCTGACCCAGAAATCCACCCTCCTGTGATGGAGGCATGGACAGAAAGGGCAGAATCCAGAAGGGCAGAGTCTACTTCAGAAGCATTCCAGCAAGCCTCCTGGTACCTGACCACCAGCGCTACCTTGACCACCAACACCATTAGTATTCCTGAGTACTGCCAAAATCTCCCACTCAGTGCAGCCCAGGGGGGTGAACAGTTTGGGGTGCAGGTCCTCCACGGTCCTGTTCGAGGGGAGCGGTCGGCTCCAGGATGCCCTGAGCAGGAAAATATGTTATCCAAAGTAAAGGCAAGGGAGGTAGTAGGCGGTGCTGATGAGGTGTTTGGAGGAAGGTTGCCATGTGAGCTAAGGAGTCATTTGGAGGCAGGACTTAGGCCTGGAGAACGTCCATTGAGTCATGCTGCTGTCGGGTATACCTCGTCATTAGAGCTGGAGCTTTCACGGAATCTGAGCGATGACATGAAGGAAAAGGCATTTTTTGCTCGGAATGCCATGCGATCATTTGCATCTGGATCTAGCCCTCCGGAAAGGCAGCTACGGGACATGGCATGTCAGACAAATGGTTTAACCAAACGGGGAACACAGACCACCCAGACCATCAGTGTGGGATTGCAAACAGAGGCTCTTAGCACCCTCACAAGCAGCCCTCACCGCTGTCTGACACCCAAAGGAGGCTCAACGCCCATCTCATCTCCTTCACGTAGCCAGAGAAAGATGCAGTACTCTCCAATCGTACAAGCCAAGTTTGAACGTCCATGCTGTTCGCCGAAATATGGCTCACCTAATCTCCAACGGAAACCTTCTAATTCTGGCAAAGCAGAACAACCTGTTGGCCAAACCCGTGCTCCCACCCCAGCAACCACTGCTCCGCAGCAAAAAGGGAACAATGAATCAGCTTGGGCCCGTTCAACTACGACCAGAGACAGTCCTGTTCACACCACCATCAACGACGGCCTCTCCAGCCTCTTCAGCATCATCGACCACACGCCAGTCGCTTACGAGCCCATGCAGAAATTCAACAAGTCCCCTAGCCGCTCTCGTCCCACTGAAACCGAGCCTCAAGGGACAACAGACCCCAAATCCCCCAGTGTTTGTGCTGCACAGGGGCCTTTGAGGAACTCAAGGGGCCGGTCCCCAAGCCCTGTGCAGCTGATTGTAGAGACGCAAGGCGAGAAAACTCCAGAGGTGATTAGCACCAGACAGGACCTGTCCGCTCCTCCAGGGTACACGCTAGCTGAGAATGCAGCACGGATCTTGAATAAGAAACTACTGGAGCAGAGCTTCAGGGAAGAAAGGAGGCTTTCCGCTTCATCCACAGCTGCTCCGAGCAAAACCGGAGACACAGAGAAACCAGGATGTCTTGAGGTAACTGAGAGGTTTTATTTCTTTCTACCTAAAAGAAGAGCACATGCTCTTTTATAGCTTTGGAGCACTAGTCAACTTTAAAAATGTACCTTACTTTCTTATTAGTTGTTCCTGGTCTTATTGTGCATGTGCACATGTTTGTCTTTGTAATCTGTCATCAAAATGAAGATTTTGTTATAAATTTTAACTTTTATTTCATATTTTAGTATCTTCGCATATCTAAACACAGTTTGAGACTGTTGATATCTCTTCTCATACTCTAGAGGAGACATGTATAAGATTACTGGGGTATTTTTCTAGGAGGAGACCAAAGCAAATATCTTCATTCTGTCTAATCTCATTGCTGTCTAGTAGACACAAATGAATTACTGAGAATTAATTTGTGATTGCAGGTGCATGCATGCATGTGTAGATTGTATATTGTGGTATAAAATTGGCTGCTTGTTAAATGTTTTGGTACTTAACCAATCCAGTTTCCAGGTACAAAATTATTATAAAAAATAAAGTATCAAAACGTCTCATTGCCAGCTGCCAAACCCTGCCTGAGCGCAGGCCTTATAAATCTGAGCTGCCTGCTATAGCGTGTTGCTTTGTTGCTATACTAACAGTAGTATAATCACATGCTGCTTGTTTTTTTATTTTGCAATGGAACTAGCCTGCATAATTACTTTGGATACTTTGGATCTAATTTACCATAAAAAAGTAGTATCCAGTGTTTGATGCCTGCCAACCTCTATCCATTTGGAAGATTAATCCCTCACATAAAAGCACGAGACATTTGTCAACAGACAGATCAGCATTTACTGCAGGAGCGCCATCACTGCACAATCCCATGATGCTATGTTAATGGTCAAAGACACATTTACAATGATTTTAACATCATTAAAGGCAGATGGTTCTTTGTGAGCAGTGTATGTATCTGGGATTTGTGTTTTGAATGTAATGGATATTACAAGGCATGAAGAGTTTCAAGTTGGCAGTACATTTTATATTGGAAATTAGGTGTTTGTACAATTTTTTTATTGATTATTTCTATTGCTTGAGACAGTCATCTTGCTGAATAAATCTGAATATCAAGGCTATTAGGAAAAGTATGAATATATTCTGAGTGTACACAGGTAAAATCACATGTATCATAGAGTGCATGTATCAGTATGTATCAACCTATGAGGACGAATCTCACAAAAACAATGGTCACATTTCACCCTAGATTTTTGTTGCTAGATGGTGCGTATTCAACATAAACAAAGACCAGGTAGTGCAGTTTGATGACGCCGTGACTGAGTGTGGAATCATGGGAGTTGCCTCCGCTCCTTCCGCTGTTTTATCATACTGGATACACTTGAAAGTTCTGTTGTAATGCTACTCTGTGCGGTCATCACCGGTCTATTAAAATGCTCAACAAATTAAAGCATCGAAACATTTGGGAAAAGTCAGTGTACACACTAAGAACACTGTTCTAGTGGTTTTTGGATATTTTAATAAAAAAGTCTTACATATTGTGCCTTTAATAATAATTATTATTATAATAAAGCTATATTTTTCATACCTTTTTAGAATTATTAATAGATCTTTTCATTAAAAAAATAGTGGCATTCATACTTATTTATGCAATAATGATTATATTACATTGCATTACATTGCAATGCACATAAGTAAGGACAATTGGGCAAAATTTAAAACCAGAATACACTTTTATTATATTACAAAATATGTATTATATTTTTGTATTTATTTTGGAGGAGAAATATGGCTTGGACAGGTTTTGAAACCAAGCTTCTATATTGTGAATCTCAAAAAAACATATCCATGTCACATTTCATAGCAAAATAATAATAATAATAATAACTATATTTTTCATAAGTGTACATAAGTGTATTTATAACTATAAATAAATCTTTGCATTAAAAATAAAAAATAAAAATGTATGCATAACAATGATTATATTATACAGTATATTGCAATATTGTAATGATAATTTGGCAAAATATAAAGGGCAAAATACAATATTGTATTATATTATAATTATTTTGGGGGAAATTATGGCCTGTATTGTGTTGAGATTCACCAAACTTCTATATTGTGCTACAATGTTTCAATTTAAAGGAAAGTGAGCTGCTTTTACAGGTTTAACCGTAGACGTCCTGTGACCGGGCCAGACTTGCCAGATCCCCGCTGTAGTGGTTGCATAATTTTGACCAGTGTGTTTACTCCTGTTTTTCTGGGTTGTCTCCAGAACCACACTGTCTTACTAACTGCACCCTGGGGACTGTAACGCAGCTTGTGCTCGCCGTGCAGTAAGTTCCACCGATCTTACTTGACCTTTGACCTCACAGTGACCTCACTTGTGTTCCGTCTGACTGATTTTAATGGATTTCTCTCACCGCATGCCACACAGTTTGTAGACACGGTATCACTGCTAGGCATTGTGGGAAATATTGTGTGTGTACATTTTTTTGGTCCTTATGAAGGTGTGAGCATGCCCATCATCTGATATTAATGACTTCATTAATAAACAGCCATCCAAAAAGCTAGCTAGGTTTTATTGGACCAAAGTCATCCCAAAAATTCATTAACATGGGGTGGGACTTTATGTGATAAAACACAAGAAGCTTTGGCTGATATATCATTGCTCAAATTTGAAAGCTAAATATCACAAGCAAACTATTCAAACCATTTCCAAAACAGACATTTTAACAGATTAAAATATAAAAAATAGTGTTTAAAATGAAAACAATAAGTATTTGGACACTTTTTAAAGTGACTTAAAGTGTTAGTTCATCCAAAAATTAAAATTGTCATTATTAACTCTGTTTCTTTCTTTCATTTGAGTATTATGGTGAACAAAAAAGAAGATATTTTGAAGAATGTTGATGGAAACCATTGACTTGCATTATATTTTTTTCATACTATGGAAGCCAATGGCTTTGGTTACCAACATTCTTTAAAACAACTTCTTTTGTGTTCATCAGAAGAAAGAAAATTATACAGGTTTGGAACAGCTTGTGGCTGAGTAAATGACTGCATTTTTGGGTGAACTGTTCCTTTAAGTGTCCAAACATCTTTGTAATCACTGTAGATCAAACTCACAAGTGGCTTTTTGGTTGGTGTAACCATTTTGACTATTAATATATAATCACTTTTTTATTTTTCATAGGTCTTTTGGCTACTTTGTGTTTGTAATTGTATTATTATTGTCCATTTTAAAGGGTCTTAACCTCACCAGCCCTACTGATGGAAACTACAGTGTATCATCTTGTGCTTTCTCAGTTCACAGTACTGTAATATTTGCTGTCTGGTGTTAACAGGATGCGAGCATGTTAGCAGTGATAGTGTTTTTAATAAATTTTAATATATTTTTAGTCATTTTGTCATTTATATTAGCTGTTTTTTTATATTTCTTTTTAGCTTTAATTTCTTTTTATTTCAGTTGATAAATATTAGCTTTTTTATTTTTTTACTTAATTTATTTCAGGTAGCTGCTAAGGAAACATTTCAAATTTTCTAATTTCTACGTTTTTTTTAAGTAAATTTTTTTTTTTTTAAGTTTAAGTTTTTCATCTGATATTTATGTTTTAAATTATTTCAATTAATGATAATAATTAATGATGTCACTGGAGTACAGAAACATTCAGGACAAACATTCATTTTTTATTTTTTTGCCTCAAGTTGAACCACTCCATTTAAATTCACTTTGTATCAGCTTCAAAGTCTCACTCCAAGAACGAACGCAGATTCAAGATGTAGTGAATCCCTGTTTCTGAATTATTCAAAAAACAGAAAATATCCACCCCTCATGCTTTAGTCTCATTCATTTTTTATTTTTGCTTTATCGCTCAAATGAATCAAGCTGAAACCACGGTTTTCCTCAAAAGCTAAAGTTTAAACAAACTGAGTGTTATTCTTTAATATTTGCCACAGACAGTATGAAATTGATGTTTATCTATTTTAGTTAAAAGTATAAACTGTAAAAGTACTAATGCTTGCAGACCAGTGTTATTTTAATATCGTTTTTATATTTTGATTGTTAATTTTAGTTTATTCATTTTGTTTTGTTCTTTTGCCATTTTTATTAGTTTTAGTTGTTGTTATTTCTATTTAGCCTGAATTTATTTTAATTTACATTTTAGTCATTTTAGTACTTCAAGTTATTTTATTTGAGTTAGTTGCCAAGGTAACTTTCATTTTATATTTATATTTTATTTTATTTAAAGGTACAGGTTGTAGGACCTGCCACTAGAGGGCGCACTACCAAAAAAATAACAATCGTGTGGTTTGATGATGCTAAGGAGCGTGGAATGATGGGACGTGTTGTCTTCTACCCAACCGCTGACTGCCATCAATCAGACGGAAAGATAAATCATGGATTTAATGCGAGTTCAACGATTTGCGCGAGTAAATTACATACAAAGTCAATGCAAAGACGCTATCAGACTATGGATCAGACGCGTCCTCCGCGGGTCTAGAGACGCGATGCCCCGCGTTTGGCGTGTATGCCCCATAATACTAATCTTTTTGATCGTTATAATAGCATACGTTTTCTACGTCAGTAAAGGCGTAACAAAGGGGAACTAACGTCATTGACAGGCGACTGCACTGCCCCGTGTCACTGGTTAGAATGGGAATTTTCTCATGATTTACAAGTAGTTGAAAACATTAGAGATATAAATTAATAAATTATGCATTTAGCAGACGCTTTTATCCAAAGCGACTTACATTGCATTCAGGCTAACAATTTTTACCTATCATGTGTTCCCGGGGAATCGAACCCCCAACCTTGCGCTTGATAAGCAATGCTCTTCCACTTGAGCTACAGGAACACTATATTGTTAGTAATCAGCTGGACAAAATATATAACACTAGCCTAGTGGTTTTTGGATATTTTACTGCAAATATCTTACAAATTGTACCTTTAATAAAAGCATTTTAATATTTTTTTTTTATCCAGCTTTGATTTCAGCTTTTGATTTACATTTTCAGTTTTAGTCATTTTTAGTAGTTTGTCATGTTTTTTTATTTCAACCTAAACTTATTGAAGTTTTTTGCCAAGTTAACATTTCTATTTTCATTTATTTATTTATCTAATATTTAATTTTATTTCTGCTTTATTTCAGTAAACAAAAACAATTGACATTTCAGCTAACAATAACACTACTGTTGCAGACTTACCACCGACCAACAAATAAACTTAAGTTTTCTCCCTCGACGCAGGACTTGCCTCGTTCGCCAGTGGCTCCACCTCTGGACTCCTGCTTCCTGCGTCCGGCTCGTCCTGCCAACCGCCGTCCTCCGTCCCGCTGGGCCACCCTCTCGCCCTCATCCTCGCCCAACTACAAAGACAGATCGGAGAGGTTCTGCTTCCCTTCACCCGTCAGACCAGTTCAGACCATCCCGGAGATAGAGGAGCCCAGTCAGGAGAATTTCCCTTAACCAGCCTAGATAGACTACATCCTTCTCTTCTATCTGTCACCTTAAGTTCTGTCAGAAACCTGTTTATCACAACCTCAAGTATGAATATAAAGCGAGATGTAGAATATGAATTTAAATTTTCACTTCTGAAAAAGGGAAGTGTGGTGATAAATCATGATTTATGCTTTCACTCCCCTTAACCATCTCCCATTCCTGACCACACGTATGCACACCATCAAGAACCTTTCTAAAAAACATGTAACTGCCCTGCCACTAGAGGGCAGCGTTCTGTGAGCACCAGCTGAACTTATCCAATAGGAAACAGTTCCAGAAATTCCGTTTCGGAATTATCATAGGACCTGGAATGTACTGACGCGAAACACCGCAGAGTGTTCCATAAGAGGTGCCTACACACACGTGACCTCGTGACGGTCCCGTACTCGTGTGTGTCCGTGTACATGTATGCAATACATACCACTCGATATGTGTTGGTCATGAAGCCGCAAACTTCTTTTCAGATGTTCTGAAAAATATAACTGGATAGTAATAACATTTGGCGGATCAGCATATAAGTTTACATGTGTTGATTGTTGTTTGGAGGGGTGAATATCATTTGTTAAATTATGTTTTGTGTATATGGTTTATAAAACCATTTTCTTAATTTCTGCGTACATCCCATTTCGTTTGAAACCTTTGATGCTTGAATTAAAAAGACTCAGTTGTATTTGTAAAGAGAATTAGATAAAGACTAAAGGAGAAAACACACACTCTATTTAGACAGGGACGAATGATATATGATGTCAATCATAATGTATTTTAAAAGCCAATATAAACCTGAATGTTCGACATGATGACAGGAGAGTATATTGACACTGATTATCCTTATGCACATTACCCAAGTAACAAAATCCTGAAGGAATATGTGCAGGATTCCAACGGAAGTTAACGTCGTAATTTGAAACCAGTTGTAAAAGAGTTTATGAACTAACAACATTCAAATCTGCTCTGGCTGAAACATGCTGCAAAAACGATCCAAGATTTAAATGCGTGAATATTTAAAAAGCCATCCATTGAGCCAGTCTGTGATTGGTTGTTTGTTGCTTAGCAACTCATTGTTACATTCTAACACTGGATGGTTTCATACTGTAGACGTTTTGAAGCAAATTATGTGTCCCACATCCGACAATGGCTAAAAGTGATGAAAACCTATTTTCAGAATTAGAAGTTTGCAAAGTTGCTCAGACCAGGGTTAAAATGAACCCTAAAGGAATAGTTCAACTGAAATGTAAAATATGCTGTTTGTTTCTTCATCAGAACAGATTTGGAGAAATGTAGCATTGCATCAGTGTCTCATCAATGGATGCTCTGCAGTGAATGGGTGCCGTCAGAATGAGAGTCCAAACAGCTGATAAAAACATCACAATAATCCACAAGTAACCCACATCACTCCAGTCCATCAGTTAACATCTAGAGAAGACAAAAGCTGCAAGTTTGTAAGAAACAAATCCATCATTATGATGTTTTAACTTCAAAACCGTTGCTTCCGGCTGAAATATGAGTCTATAATCCATAAAATAGCTTTCTCCAGTGAGAAAATCATCTCGTTTGAATCAGGAGAGAAATATGCACAGATCAAATACAGCTTGCAAGTGAAATACTTTTAAAATAGTTCTTAATAAATATATTGGTAGATTTTGATTTGAGAGACAGGAGATGGTCTTTTTAACTGGAGTATGGAGTGTCGTATTTCGACTATTTAAAGTCGAGTGGGATCGAGTGGGAAGTCGTGGCCTAATGGTTAGAGAGTCGGACTCCCAATCGAAAGGTTGTGAGTTTGATTCCCGGGCCGGCAGGAATTGTGGGTGGGGGGAGTGCATGTACAGTTCTCTCTCCACCTTCAATACCACGACTTAGGTGCCCTTGAGCAAGGCATCGAACCCCCAACTGCTCCCCGGGCGCCGCAGCATAAATGGCTGCCCACTGCTCCGTGTGTGTGCTCACAGTGTGTGTGTGTGTTCACTGCTCTGTGTGTGTGCATTTCGGATGGGTTAAATGCAGAGCACAAATTCTGAGTATGGGTCACCATACTTGGCTGAATGTCACTTCACTTCACTTTTTTTTTTTAATGATGGATTTGTTTCTTACAAACATGCAGCTTTTCTCTTCAAGACATTAACTGATGGACTGGAGTGGCGTAGATTACTTGTGGTTTATTGTGATGTTTTTATCAGCTGTTTGGACTCTCATTTTGATGGCACCCATTCACTGCAGAGCATCTATTGGTGAGCAAGTGATGCTAAATTTCTCCAAATATGTTTCCATGAAGAAACAAACTCATCTACATCTTGGATGGCCTGAGGGTGAGTAAACTCTCAGCAAATTTGGATTTTTATTTTGGATTAGATCGGTAAGTGTCCAATAGTTTAGAATTGGTTCCAAATTGTGGGATCTATTCCACTAGGAATCCAGTGCAGGTTTCTTCTGGATGTCTTGACTAGGGTTTGGACAGCAGTTGTGCAGATATCATATTTGATATGCATGCCTTTAAACACTAGCACTGTAGTGCATGTACTCAGACACTGTTGTACCTTCTGATAAAGCTCTTGATGTAAGCCCACACACACACACACACTCCCGTTCACCATGTGTGGCGGCTCATGTCATTTTTCTTGCCATTGAATTTGCATTGACACAATTAAGAACACTTTTTTTAGCCCATTATTGTACATAATAACTGGTCTTTGTATAGATGTTATTATGAATTCAGATCTTTCTTTGGAGGAAAAAGAAAAAAATATGAATGTTTTAAATGAAATCTCTGTCAGATGTCTAATGAGTGTTAAATTGGTAATAAATTGAATGTGTATTTACAAGAAAAAGCTGTTCATGAATTTTGTGATTACTTTCATAAGTTATTTTTTTAACAAGGATGCATTAAATAGTGCATTAAAGAAAGGGATTTATAATGTTACAAAAGATTATAAAAATACTGTTCTTTTGACTTTTCTATTCAAAATATAATTCTGGGGGGGGGGGGGGTTCTGCAGAAATATGAAGCAGCACAACTGTTTTCAACATTGATGATAATCAGAAATGTTTCATCAAATCAGCATATAACAATGATTTCTGAAGATCATGTGACACTGAAGACTGGAGGAATGATGCTGAAAATTCAGCTTTGATCACAGGAACAAATTATATTTTACAATACATTAAAATTGCAAACAGTTATTTTAAATTATAATAAGATTTCACAATGTTATTGTTTTTACTGTATTTTTGATCAAATAAATGCAGCCTTAGTGAAAATAATAGACTTCTTTAAAAAAAAAAAACTAACTGAGCCCAAACTTTCAAAAATATCATGGTACCATGGTATTATGTAAAAAGCCCATATAGTACTTTTTTTCTAAATGAAGCTATTAATAGTATATGTCTAAATTAATATGGTATTTAAAAAATTATATAACTTGTTGGAATCTATTTCAGAGAAAACAGCTGGAGAAACTGCTGATAGTTGCAGGTCATAAAATGAGCAAAAAACTTTTAAAGACGGTTTGAGGACATGAGAGGACCACAGGCATGAGTTTGCTGTAAGGAGATTTCCCAGGACTCTCAAATCCTTTCACTTCAGTGTAACGCACAATGTTGAGTTTAAATTTATGCATTTAATATTAAAGCAGCGAGTGCTGCGTGCAGGGCCGTAGCTGGGGTCAGCGGGGCCCCGGTGCAAGTTGTACCAGTGGGCCTTGTTTGAAATTGTTTAATTTATATGTTCATTCTATTTATTGATTTGTGCCAGTGTTGGGGAAAGTTACTTTTAAAAGTAATGCCTTACAATATTGCGTTACTCCCTAAAAAAGTAACTAAATACGTTACTTAGTTACTTTTTATGGAAAGTAATGTGTTACATTACTTTTGCGTTACTTTCACGTTACTTTTTAAATATGAGCTGGGCTTGTTTGTTTTTAATATAAGAAGTTCTATTTATAGCAAATGTAAAAGCCCTTTCACACCAAAAAGTGTAATGAATAAACCTCAGGCTGAAAGAAAAGTAAATTCACGTCTGTACAGTAGAACACAGGAGAAGAGGGTTCAACACTCTTCAGCAATAAAAAAACAAAACAATGAAGCACAATTGTTAGTTTATCTAAAGTCATTTTTTAATTATTAGTATGGTTGAACTGATTCATTAAAGGTCAGCAGCAAAGACACTGTTAATAAAATGGGAATAGATACATTTGTGTTATTTAATATATTTAGTTATTGCAGGTTTGCGTCATATTCTGAGTTTGCATTTCACAGTTTTGATTAATTTTGATGAATACTAAATCTGTTTTGTTTTTTGAGAGTGGGATGAATTAATGCACATTCACATTTAGTCTAGAACTACAGTAACATGTTCACACAGCGCACACAACGCCTCCATACTTCCGATTTCTCCCAATATGGGAACAGGAGGCTTGTCAGTCAAAAAATGGGAATACAAAGTAACTGGCGTTACTTTTTTGAAAAAGTAATGCGTTACTTTACTAGTTACTTGAAAAAAGTAATCTGATTACGTAACTCGCGTTACTTGTAATGCATTACCCCCAACACTGATTTGTGCTAATTGCACAATGTTTAAGTTGTTTCATGTTTGTAGGTGTCCAGGTACAGAAAACAAATAATTAAATATAAAATAGCACTGCATAGTCTTCATGTAAAAATTTAATTAACAGTCAAACCAAAAATGTATTCAGACACCTTCAACTTTTATTACATTATCACAGTTTATTTGCTCTAGTTTATAAAATGGTAATAAAATATAACAAGAACTCAAGAGTTGAACTGTCAGAACAAATTCATCTTGATAATGTCAGATAACTTTGATAGAAAGATATGTAATGGATTACAATCAACCAAAACTTCAGACAACTGTTAGTATGACAATATTTGCACAACTATCAATGCTTAATTTTGTTCAGTCTGTGGTGTGAAAAGGTTGCATTAGCAATTCAGGAAAAAAAACACGTAAGCAAAACATAGTGAGGTCAAAGTGTCTGAATAATTTTTGGTCCCATTTTTTTTCTATCAATTTCACTAGTAGTCCAATGTATAAAGATGTTTTGGGTATAATATGTCACAGCTCGCTTTAATTTGCTATACTCTCTTACCTAAATTAATTATAGTGTCCTGCACCTATTATTAAATCTTAAAAAAAAATGTCTTTCTTTCATTTTCTTGGATTAACATTACAGCAGCCAGTAGCTAAATTAGGCGCGGTCACTTTAAGAGACAATGAACGCATCCAATATAATACACATCCCATTTTTTTCCTCAACTGTTTACTTTCACTTAAGAAATAACCGACAGCTTTTTCGAACATATTTTCCAAGATGGGTATTTTGACATATTTTGTATGTTTTTGTCGGTACAAGAGCAAAAAGAGGCAAATTCTGTGTTAAAAAAAGTGTTTTGAGATCCTTTCTCTGCGTGAGCCCTGAACACCAGAACACCGTAGTGCTGAAATGGGCTTTTTCACATCCTTTTCTGTTTGTTTAAACTGCGATTTGTGTTTGTTCGTTCAGGTGCAGGAGGAAGTTCGAGGAGAACTTCGCGAAGGAGAGCTCGGTTTAGTGTCACTGTCTGTCAGACGCGGCTCTCTCTCCGCGTGCGCACCGAACACAGCGCGCGAGTTGAGCTTTTCCGCGTCTTGTGTTTGAATGATTTAAATCTTTTGAATGTTTAAATTGAAAAGTGGTCAGGCTTAAAAACACATGGAAATGATAAGCTTTCGTGACGACACGCAGCAGTGGCCTGTCTGTCCTGATCGTCTTTTTACGCTGGCCTCAGCCAGGCGGTTGAGATCATTCGGTTGTTAAGTGATGACGTAAGAAGCGCTGTTTCAGGGTCCAAGCCTCAACTCGCTTCACTTGAGAATACGACCTCAGCAGCCGTTTATGAGCACCGTTTATTCATATTAATAATTTAAGCTAAACGCTTTCAAACTTACGGTATACACTACAGTCTCCGTGCTCACAGCGTCCCAAACACAAATAATTTTTATATTTTTTTTTTAATATTTATATTTTCATTGTCTGGCTATCTGGGACACTTTGGTATGGAGTTAAAGGTTAAGATTATAACTTTTTCGCTAGTATTCTATCACATTGTGAGTTTATATTATTTATATTATTTTCTCGTGGTAACTGATGGAGCGTTTGGACACGGAAGCGCTGCTACGTGATGTCAGACTTAACAAGCGAATAGACTGTATAAAAACATGGACGTAGTGTCCGTGTCGTCACCCGTAGACTACTGAAGTGTGTTTTTGAAGACTAAAGTGTGTAGAGCGGGCCGTCGCCATCTTGGCAGCGCGTCACCGCGCGACTCTCCCAGGCGGCAAGGAAGTTGACCGGAAGTTGAAGGCGGCCAGGTGCCGCCTTCTTGTAGCAGAACTTCACTTGCGTTAGCATCCCATTGACCTCCCATTTATTTTGGCGTCACTTTGACAGCGAATAACTTTACATCTGAGGCGTTTAAAGACTCCATTTGTCTATTATTTATTTTCTAAAGATACACGACAATGTATAAAGGGCTCCATTACCTTCTTTGTTACATTATGGCCCCGTAGAAACAGTTTTTGTAAAAATAGGCTAACGATTGCGTCATAACCACTCGACTCTCTGTCGCACAGTAGAGAAATTACCGTATGGACAGGAGGAGAAGCTCGCAGGCAATTAACTTAATATGGCGTACTGGCGTTACATTTTAAAATACTATACAAAATAATTAATCAGAATACTTACTCCTGCTCACTCACGCCAAAGAACTCCCCGCTCAAGCTCGCCGTCTCTGCAAGATTAACGATGGCAGTTTGCACGCACAGCTACTAGAAGATTTATATCTGTCAGACAGGTTGCTGATGTCATCAAGCTTAGTTTGAGTCTGCGCGTCAGAAACGGAAGTGCTAAAAATCACTAAAAATGGGCTTCACTTGTCTCAATTGAGTTCCAATGGGGTCGCTGTATCCATTTCTTTTACTGTCTATGAACTCTCCCGGACAAAAATGGGCAAAAAGGCGGGAGCTAGTTGCTGAAGCCACACCCACCTAGCACGACGGCAGTGTCAGCAGCGGCAATCCACCTGTCACTCAAGTGGCTACGCCCTTAATTATGCAGAACTTTAAGTCTTAATATAATTTAAACGGATGAGTTATAAAAAAAATCATTTATTGGCCTCACGAGAGAGAGCGGGAGGTTGGCGCTCGGTTGAGATCGACGGGCCCCCCCCCCTCTGCCCGATAGAATGAGAGTCCAAACAGCTGATAAAAACATCACAAGTAATCCACATCACTCCAGTCCATCAGTTAATGTCTTGAGAAGTGAAAAGATGCACGTTTGTAAGAAACAAATCCATCAAGACGATTATAACTTTGAGTTAAAATGTGAGTTTTCCCGTCTGAAATATTGCTTTCTCCAGTGAAACGGTTGTCTGGTCTGAATCAGGAGTGAAATCTGCACAGATCAAGCACTGTTTATGAGTAATAACAGTCCAAAACAGCTCTAAACAAATATGTGTGTGGATTTTGATGTGAGAGAAAAACAGGAGATGGACTTTTTGACTGGAAGAAGTGTTATTATGGATTACTGACTCATATTTTGGCAAGAAGCAACGGTTTAAAGTTAAAAACATCTCAGTGTTTTTAAAGTTGTAATGTTTGCCTTAGGAAACAGCACTAGTAACTCACTGCAGACTGATTCTATTGCTGCATTGTCACTGGATATGGATTTGAGATCTCCTTTGAGTCTGTGCTCGACTCTTGGGTTACATTTATTTAAATACATGTTTCAGTGGAAAGCCTATCACACCAGAGCATCAAGAAAATACATAACAGTTCAATATAACAATCATATAACACGAACGTTATGTTACCATGTAAAACTCTAAAGGAAATACTTCTTATTTATAGATCTTATTTAAATCGTATGACTGTTTTTAAGCTCTTGTAATATTACATTGTTTCATGGAAGCATCTGTTGTGGTGGAGCTTAAACAGGAAGAAAGAGGAGATGATCCGATCAGAGCTTGAAAAAAAAGATCCTTGGACATAATCTTCCACTGCCTGCGAACATGCATTGTGAACATTTCAGGAAGATTAAGATTTAAGCAGAATACAACAGGACAGAAGTGCTCTGTAAAGATAGAGAGGGGTCAGTAAGATTGTGTTATTCTCAATGAGCCACAAGGGGAGTGTGTGTGTGTGTGTGTGTGTGTGTGTGTGTATGTGTGTGTGTGTGTGTGCGCGCGTGTGTGTGTGTGTGTGTGTGTGTGCATGTTTGTGTGTTCAGATTTGGCTTTTTGTGAAGGCCATATGTTTCAAAATGACCTTACAAATTAAATTAAATGTTATTAACTATGATATTATACTGTATATGATATTGACTTGCTCTTTTTTTATTTGAATAACTAGTTGGGGTTTAGCATAAATAAAAATATGCATTATTAAAATGCAGCTTCTTTAAAAAATAAATAAAAATGAGTAGGCAGAGTTCGGGGGGAGAGTGACTCTCATTAAAGCAATCTCATATAAAATATTAATAGTCATGAATAATTTTGTTGTTTTTGAAACTATAAATAAATAATATAAATTATAATAATTTTTTTATACATATTTTAACAAAAATCAACAGCTTTTAATGAATGCAAATAACTGAGAGAACTTATCAGATATGTTTTATTTCACAGCAACATAAACATAACAATAAATGCAATTACTATTTGTAACTAATATTTCTGTCAAAGTAACATTAATAACTGATTATATAAGAGCTTATTCAAGATGCCAAGATGCACATTTCTCTCACAATTTTTTTCATAGTAAATAAAAATAAAATGAGATCAAAACAAAACAAACTCAAGCCAGCAAGGTTCAAAACAAAGTTTTCTGAATTCCTGCTCTTTTTTTGTGAAATGTGAAATTTTATTTTCCTGATGTCTAATATAAAATTGTTTTAGTGGTATGAAATATTCAGTGATTGAAACTGCAACTATGGATGCAATTAAAAGCAAATGCAAGTACATTTTCATGGCACTGAAAAACATCAAAAACGAAAAGAAAAAAAAATATTTACAATATACATCACCTGACAGAATAGAAAGAAAAAAGAAATCAATGAAAATCTGAATGTATTATAATACCTGTGGGATGTTTAGTGTCCTGAGGTGAGGTTTTGTTACACACTTTGTGATTTATTTTTGTTTACTTTAGTTTTACCTGAATCAGAGCCGATCCAGGAGAACCAGAGCCCGTTCTAACCCAAACCCAGAGTCTATACTGCGCACAGGGTCACAGAGGCATGAGAAGGGATTGAAAAGAGCCGTGTTCACGCTGCCGCCTCGCATCTTTGGCTGAACAGCACTTCTACGACCTTGGGGTCAGCCAGGGTCGAAAGGTCACCCAGGTCTTTTTCATTGCGGGCGATCTGTCGCAGAACTCGACGCATGATCTTACCTGCAGGACGGGTGAGAAGCTTGAATTTAGGAGCAAATGCAGAGATGTGGGGAGAAACTGAAAAATGCAAGATCCCGGTACCTGAACGTGTTTTGGGAAGCCCTGGAGCGTTCTGGATGAAATCTGGGGTGGCGATTGGTCCGATCTTCTCCCTCACTGAATGAAAAGCTCACGTTAGGAAGCATGGAATAGATTCCGATTGTATCTTCTATAATGTGATCATAAGCTCTGACCTTTTCTCTTTAGTTCCTCCATCAGCGTGCGGTTGAACTCTTTGTGGTCTTTCAGAGTGACGAAGCAGTACAGACACTCTCCCTTCACTGCATGAGGCCGACTGACCACCGCAGCTTCAGCCACCGACGGGTGCTCGGTCAGAGCCGCCTCCACCTCTGCTGTGCTCAACAAATGACCTGAGAGAAAAGACACGACACAGAAATAATCACTACTGTTCAAAAGTCCGGGGTCAGTATGACTGCTCTTATAAAGAATTAATACTTTTATTCGGCAAGGATGCATTAAATTGGTCAAAATGCATTCATGAATCATGGTTTCCACCAAAATATGAAGCGGCAACTGTTTTCAACATTGATATTCAAACAGAAAGTAATAATTTCAAACTGTAATAAGATTTCACAATATTACTGTTTTTACTGTATGTTTGATCAGATAAATCTAGATCAAAAACATTTAAAACTCGTAATGTTTCCAAATTTTTTACAAGTGCATGCATATACATAAAATATAGATTTAGATATATATAATATTTATATACACATAAATAAGCTGCTATCTAGTATTTGAAAAGATAACTTAAACTATTTGCTTTATTAAGAAATGTCCTGTTTTGCATTTTGCAGCTATTTTGTATTTCAAAAGCAACTGGATGTAGTTTTGTGTATTTTTGCGACATTGGAGTCGAATCCAGTGTTGTAAATACATCACTGTCGTGATTACATTTGTTTCTGTCGATCCACACTTTTCGCTGGATTTCATCCTTGCTCACCAGAACAAACGTTTGGGAAAGAAACAGAAGCCATTCACCTTATTAGAAGTCAGTGTACCATCAGAATGATTTTAAAAATGTATATTTCAGGGTAAAAAACAAAAATACAGTAGCTTCTCGAATGCTGAGAAGGAGTTAGGAATAGTAGCCTAATAATGTGTCGTCTCTAATGGCCAGGAGACAGCACTGAAACACAGTCTCACCAGAGACATTCAGCATGTCATCGATCCGGCCGGTGATCCAGTAATATCCGTCCTTGTCCCGCCTGCAGCCTGAGGACACAAGGACACTCGGTTACAGTAACACACATCCCTCATGCTGATGCTAAATAGTAGCTGCAGAAGTTTTGTGACTCTGCTGAAACAGCCACATGGTGACTGGTAATGTACATCGCTTTCTGGAAAAACCATGCAAAGCAACCTTACCTTTTGAATGTACATCATAATACCTAAATTACTTTCAATTTAGTAACTTGTGTGATATTTCTAGAAAAAAAAAATTATATATATATTATATATAATTAATTAAATTTCCCATTCCCTTAATTTCCCATTAACAACGTTTATATATATATATATATATATATATTTTTTTTTATAGATGTGTATGTGTATATAACACTGTAAAATTAGAATACATTTTTAAATATATTCTGGCCTATGAAAGTTGAAACTGAATGTATATATATATATTTGCCATATGGACTTCCAGACGTGAGAGAATGTGACACAAAATTCTATAAAAAAAGTAACAATCATAATCATTAACTTTTGGAATAATGTAACACTCCACTTTGAAATGTAACATTCACCAAGACTATTTCTGATATGGATGTTTTGCTACATTACCATCTCCTGTCACATAGAATCCTGGGAATTTTCTGAAGTAGGTGCTCTCGAATCGCTCCTGATTCCCGTACACACCCCTCATGATTCCCGGCCAAGGCTTCCGGAAAACCTTAGACCAAAACATCCGTTTCTAGTCAGAATAAACTGCCACAGTTTGGAATATTTAAACAACTGCTTGATCTTTAAAGATGAAACGTTATCAGGGTTCAGAACATCATTCGATGTTGACTTTTTAACCAATCTAAAACGAGGATGAAATCTAACCAGGTATCCCTCTGCCTCGCCTTCTAATTCTTCTCCGTGTTCATTGAGAATGGCAGGCTGGACTCCAAAAAAAGGGCAGGTCTGCACAGAGAGGACACGTACACATCAGAGTCATCCATCCCCATTTTTAACAGATACACATTTAAGATGTGATAAGTGAAGGTGGATCTCAGGAGACTCACGGCAGATCCAGGCTTCAGTGGTGTAGCAGCTGGAAGTGGAGTCAGAACATGGCCACCCTGCCGACGCAACACACAGTAAACTCATAACTTATTATTATTATTAAGTGTCTATTGTGTGACATTTCATGCAAGCAAGTATGCACTTTAAATCAGCATTTTACCACAGTTAAAGGAGGGTTTTATGCAACTTTGTTCCAAAAAAACTTGGTTTTGATTTATAAATGTTTTACCGTCTCTGTTTGCCAGAAGGTGTCGATAACCGGACAGCGCTGCTGACCCACAACATCATAATACCAAAGCCAAGCCTCTGGGTTTATGGGCTCACCTACTGTACCCAACACACGCAAACTGGACAGATCATACCTGAAACAGACAGAAACAAGATTACTAAAATAACTAGTTTTCCACACTGCGATGCAATATTTGTACAATATTTGAAAACAGACAAAAACCATCCATGTTTAAAGCACATACTGTGTGTTGTGCAAAACGATAATGAAGCAAGGTAATTTTAGGTTTCACTAAAAACCTTTGATAGTGTAAACTCTCTATGAGCATAATTACCACACTGAGAAATGTGTGAGATACCAAGATTTCAGCACTATTGGCTACTAGTGGCGCTTTTCCACTGCGTGGTACGGTACGGTCCGGTACGGTACGGCACGCTTTGGCGCTTTTCCACTGCATGGTACGGTACGGTACGTCTTGCTTCGGCTCGCTTTAAATGGTACCACCTCTGTTGAGGTTCCAAGCGTACCGTACCGATACTAAAATGTGACGTGAAAACACTGCAGATCACTGATTGGTCAGACAGAATCGTCACTACCAGCGTCATTGTATTTGCTACACGAGACACTAAAACCCGCTAGATTTAAATAGCCAGACAACAGCCAACGCGGTAGCACCTGTTTTTAGAGTATTTACTCGATAAAATAATTAAAAAAAAATTTTAAAAAAAGAAATGGCTGAAATGGTGCAGACGTTCCTCTCGTTGGTTGCCGAGGAGCGGATCCAGCCAGAGCTAGATGGGGCAACACGGAATGAAAAAGTGTTCCAAGAAGTAGCACAGCTCTTAGCCGCACACGGCTACCACCGGACCTACAAACAGTGTAGGGACAAATTAAAAAAACTAAAAAGTGACTACCGAGCCATAAAGGATCACAACGGCCGGAGTGGTGCAAACAGAAGAACGTGGATGTGGTTCGACGAAATGGACGATATCTACGGAAGTCGACCTGCGAGCAATGGGAGAGAGGGTGCCCTGGTCTCGGCCACCTCATCTAATCCTTTTCTTATGTCGTTTTGAAAGCCTGCACTAAAATTGGATATATCATGAAATCCTGTTGCTTACCATAAATACATTATTGCTAGCTACTGTAACTTTGATTAGTTCACACTGTAGATCATGGGGTTGTTAATGAACAGTTCTTTCATAAATTAATCGATGATATGTGATAAGCTTTATTTTTACTCTCAATTTTTTTTTTGATTTTAGCAAAAACCTTTAGAAAAAAAAATCACAATTATAACTTTTCTTTCCGGGCACAGAGGGAGCTACATTTGCAGATGGCAATAGATGAGGCCCGGCAAGTAAGGGAGCAGGAAGCGGCCTTAAGGAGGGAGGAAAATGCACAAACGGCTGCATTCAATCAAGCCTTTCTCAACGTCATGGGGATGCTTGTACAGGCGATGAGTAACAGAACAGAACAGTGACAGAACCGACAAGAACAGAACTCTCTGCCCGACTAAAACCTCCCTAGTCCATACTTCATGGAAATAGTTTTTTTTTTTGTGTTTTTTTCCTGTGAATGTTTTTATACTACATACGTTTGTGCACAACATTTAAAGTTTGCTTAGTGTACATTTTTTACTTTTAAATGTTTATATATGTCTTATTTATATATATATATATATATATTTTTTTTTTTTTTTTGCACTAAATTTTCACATTTAAAGCTTGCTTGGTGTACATTCTTTACTTTTAAATGTGTCTTTATCTATGTCTTTATATTTTCTTTATATAAATTTTTTGCACTACATACATTAGTACTTTGTTTAACGTTTGATCTGTTTACATTTTTCTTCAATAACATTTACTGGTCAAACATGTACTTTCCTTTTTAATGGTGCATGTGGATTAGAGCAACAGGTATCATCAAGCTAAATGTCACAATTTAAAAGATTAATAGTACACTTTTACTTAAAACTCACTTTAAACCGCTATTGAGTATTTGTATCATATTCTGCTCGTGGTTTAAAATAGTGTTTGGGCATAAAATGAACAAAAATGCTATTCTGTATGACAAAATATTTAAAAGAACATGTGATAATTATTTCTCCAAATGTGCACAAAATTGGATAAGAGCCCTGATGAATGCTGTATATTGCATGTAAGTGAACTCAAACCTGAGAAAACATGATTGAGTGCATTATGAGTGATAATTCCTATTCAAAATATCAAATGTTACAGATTAATAGTTTTGCACTCCTGGAATAAATTAAGAATTTAATGTCACTGCAAAGCAGATTTATCATAAACAGTGGTCAAATATCAAAGCTGGAGTCTTACATCTTTATAATGATGCTATTTATTATTAATATTATATTTATAATAAATGGTTTTTTTATAATAAATGGGTAAATACATATGCAAGGGAAACTTTTTCAAACACTGCACAAAAGTTTATTTACAACACACTTTACAGAACAGACAGAGTCAACTATTCAAGTAACGCATCAGAGCCTCACGGACATCCCTGCCCTCCTCCTCTACAGGCTGTGCCAGTCCCAGCACAGGCTCTGCTGCTGAAGGTGGATCCCATGCACTCTCACAAAGGTTATGTAGAGCACAGCATGTCAGCACCATAGATTTCACAAGGTCGACCGCACAGTCATTTCTTTTCATAAGGCAACGCCATCTTCCTTTTAATCTACCAAAAGCATTTTCAGCTGTTAGCCGTCCAGGGTCAATGAATGGTTTTAATAGCCAGTTCTGCAAGGGATAGGCAGAGTCTCCAAGGATGTAGTAG
This sequence comes from Carassius carassius, assembly GCF_963082965.1. Lineage (NCBI taxonomy): Eukaryota > Metazoa > Chordata > Actinopteri > Cypriniformes > Cyprinidae > Carassius > Carassius carassius. Next base: position 2,517,056 of record NC_081766.1, read on the forward strand.
CCAACATTCACCCCAGCAATGTTTTTGGTGCTAGCTGCTATGTGGTTTCCACGGCTTGCCACCTCCCACAGTGTGGACAGTCTCAAAACCCGAGCATCATGCAGGCTTCCAGGCAGTCCTGTGAACACATTCCAGAAAAGTCCCTTTCCATCCACAACACCTTGAAGGATGATGGAGTGCCAGCCTTTACGGTTGAAATAGTCACAGTGATAGTCTTGTGATGCTATTATGGGTATGTGAGATCCATCGATAGCACCAATACACTATGGAAGTCCCCATCTGTTCTCAACGTAGGCAGCTATTTCTTTAAACCTCTCCTGATCTGGAAAACGAATTTGTTCTGGTATCAACAACGTCTCTGCTGCAGCACAGAACTCCTGAACACACCGACACACAGTTGAAATGCTTGCTCCAAAAAGATGTCAAACACTTCTGTACTCAGAGCCGGTTGCAAGCTTCCACAGTGCAATGGCTACTCTCTTCTTTAGAGGTACACACACGTGGAAGTTTGTGTCCCGTCTCTCCATCGCAGGACGCAGTTTGTTGCACAACTAAATAAACGTTTCTTCCGACATTCTAAAGTTCTCCAACCACTGCGTGTTTGTAAACCCAGGAACAATCACACCCCACCACTCAGAAGCTCTGTTAAATGTCCAAAAAGATGGTCTGTGACATCAGTTAATCCAATTTAAGGTGATGCACAGGCTTCACTACTCAAAGACCAAATTGCACAGAATTTTTCCCACCATTTCATCGCTTTGTGACCAATGTAAATCTGCAGAGGGCTCCCTGACTCACATCTTTTGGACATGTCCGAAACTGAATAATTTTTGGTGTAGCATATTTAAGTGGTTCTCTGACATGTACAGCTGTATATTTGAACCTGACCCATTGATTGCATTGTTTGGGGTTTCTCCTTCTTTACTTAATCACAGAGTTTCGATGCAAAGCACAATTATGTATGGAATGGTAGTTGCAAAGAAAATGATTTTAAAACTTTGGAAGTCAGATACTGCGCCTCAGTTTAGGATCTGGTTAAGTGAGCTTATTGGTATACTGCATATGGAGAAGGTCCGCTATGGCATGATGGACAATCTTAATAAATTTTCAGATATTTGGGAGCCATTTTTGGCTCACCTTGACAAATACAACACTGAATTGGACCAACAAGGGAGTTCATAGAGTGACAACCACCTTTATCATCTCTGTTTAGTACTTGTTTTGAGATTCTAGTGTCAGCGGTGCAGCAGTGTACTTAATTATTGTTGTTTTTAAATATGCCCTGTTGTTTTTTTTTTTGGTGTCTGTGTTCTGTTTTGCTTGTGGTTTCTATTCTGTATATTTTTCCTGTCTGTTTTTTCTTTTGTTTTGTTACTTGTATACAAAATTCTAATAAAAATATTATTTAAAAAAAAGTGGAAAAGCGAAGCGAGCCGAACCGTTCCGCGCCGAGTCGAACCGAGCCGAACCGTACCATGCAGTGGAAAAGCGCCATAGGTAACCATTTAACAAATGCATTGCCATTTTACATATTGCATTGTCATTTTGCACATTACATCCCAAATTGGATAATGCTACCCATATGCTTCCATATAGCAGGACTAGTTGACCTGTTGCATTATCTTTAATAAGTCAAATAAAACATCCTGTGATTTTGAATCGGTTCAATGAACGATTTGGTTTTCTGAGGCCTCCAGCTCCCCCTGGAGGACAGCCCTTTGTAAAATACAATAATATTTATACATGCAATTATTAATTACTATTATTATATAAATGCATTTATTATTACATAACGTTAACAATAATAGCTGTTATTTTCTATATTTTATATTTATAATTTTTTGTTAGGTTGTGGAACAACTATATTTGTATAATAAAAATAACTTTAAAAGTGATGTATAATATTTTATAAGTAAAAATTATAATCGTGTTAATCTAAATTTAAAAAACTAAATAATAATAATTCTAAATTGAATAATTTTTACTATTATTGTTTACATCTTTTACTTTCTAAAAGGTTATGGTTAGGTGTGTGTGTGTGTGTGTGTCAGAGAGATAGAGTGAGTGTGTGTGTGTGTGTGTGTGTGCGCTCTTGTTTTTGTGTCATATCAGGACACAACTCTGTATAATGACATGGGTATGACACAGGTATCACAAGGAGAGGGTGACTTATGAGGACATAACCCATGTCCCCATTTTTCAAAACGCTTATAAATCATACAGAATGAGCTTTTTTTGAGAAAGGAGAAATCCACAAAGTTTCCTGTGAGGGTTAGGGTTAGGTGTAGGGTTGGTGTAGGGCCATAGAATACACAATTTGTACAGTATAAAAACCATTACACCTATGGGATGAACACACTTTTCACAAAAACAAATGTGTGAGTGTGAGTATGAGTGAGTGTGTGTGTGTGTGTGTGTGTGTGTGTGTGTGTGTGTGTGTGTGTGTGTGTGTGTGAGTGTGAGTGTGTGTGTGTGTGTGTGTGTGTGTGTGTGTGTGTGTGTGTGTGTGCTCACCGCTGCAGTGGTTCTCTCCCGTATTTCATCAGCAGTCTTATAGCAGTGGGTGCAGTGTAGAACTTGGAGACTCCGTACTTCTCAATGATCTCCCACAGTCTGCCCACATGAGGATACACCGGCACCCCTTCGAACTAGACACCACATCACTCTCATTCAAACTGTTTGTGGTAAATTATCAGATTTACTTTATATTTTTGGAAATTACAGTAAAAGCTATGCTGAATATTGCAGAAACAAGTTTACTATTTACCAGTATCTGCACCATATTTCTTACCAGCACGCTGGTGGCACCGTTGGCTAGCGGGCCGTATGTGATGTAGGAGTGGCCTGTTATCCAGCCAATGTCTGCAGTGCACCAGTAAACATCATCATGGTGATAATCGAAAACATATTTGAAGGTCAGTGATGTATAGAGCATATAACCAGTGACGGTGTGAGCGACCCCCTGTATAGAAATGAACCAATGAAATTAAGTGCACACTGTGCAGTATATACTGTATACTGCCTACCATATATATATATATAATAAATAGTATGTGAAGCAATATGTGCTGCTGACTTTTTAAACAAAATCATACTAAAAGTGTTGTCACATTGATTTAACAAGTGCTGATGGAAATAAGTTACCATTACAAGGTAACTTTTAGTACATTTAGCAGCATTTATTTGATCAAAAATACAGTGAAAATTGTAAAATATTATTACAATTTAAAATAATAGTTTTTTATTTCAATATATTTTAAAATGTAATTTCTGTATTTTCCAGACTATAAGTCCCACTTTTTTTCATAGTTGGGCTGGTCCTGCGACTTATAGTCAGGTGCGGCTTATTTATCAAAATTAATTTGACATGAACCAAGAGAAATGAACTAACAGAAAACATTACCGTCTCTAGCCACGAGAGGGCGCTCTATGCTGCTCAGTGCTCCTGTAGTCTACACTGAAGACATAGAGCGCCCTCTCGCGGCTGGAGACGGTAATGTTTTCTCTTGGTTTTGGATAAATGCGACTTATACTCAGGTGCGACTTATAGTCCGAAAAATACGTTTTATTCCTGTAACTTTCAGCATCATTCCTCCAGTCTTCAGTGTCACATGATCTTCAGAAATCATTCTAATATGCTGATTTGCTGCTCAAGAAACATTTCAGATTATTATCAGTGTTGAAAACAGTTGTGCTGCTTTACATTGTTGTGAATTCTTTTTTCTTTTCAGGATTCTTTGATGAACAGAAAGTTAAAAAGAACAGCATTTATTTGAAATAACATTATAAGTCTCTTTACTGTCACTTTTGGTCAATTTAATGCATCCTTGCGGAATAAAAGTATTAATTTCTTTCAAAAAGAAAAATCATACTGAGCTAAACTTTTACACTGTAGTGTATGCATGTACTGTACTGTATATAATACTTCTATATTTAAAATTCTAGGTGAGCGGTCTCTTGCCTTGGGTTTTCCGGTCGAGCCGCTGGTGTAAAGTATGAAAAGAGGATCTTCTGAGTCCATCCACTCCGGTTCACACTCGTCTAACACACCCTCCATCAGATCATCCCACCAAATGTCACATGATTCATCCCATGGGGTCTGGAGCACACACACACACACACACACACACACACCAAAAATAGTTTTTTCTTCTAAAAGTATTTACTATCCATTCAACAAAAATGCATGGTAATTTTTCATGCTAGAAAAGTATCAAATAAGTTAAAACTCGTCTGTTTGACCAACCTGTAGTTTGTTGGAGGCATCACTGTTTGTTCTGAAGGCATGATGTTTGACCACCACACATTTCTGAACACACAAGTCCATGCTGAGGAAGACAGAGATCACAATATGTACATAAAATTATATTTGCAAATTGACTGTGGCTGTGATGATTAGGCAGATGAGGACTTAACCATTAGGCAAAGGTAGGCGACTGCCTTGGGCCCCCAAAAGCCAAGGGCCCCCTAAAATGCTTTTTATATATGAGATGCATGGACGCAGGAGTGGTTGGTGTGGTGTATATTACCACAACAACTGTCTGCGCATCTATGATGAACATGTTTCTTGTAGTAATTTTACAGCCCTATGATTTCTGATGCAGGTACGAAATCCCAGAATCTATTAATAAAAACAGAATTTACTGCGAAATTTACGGCGTTTTTGATCAAACCATTAAAAAGGAATACAGAAAAATGGATTTGAAAGCACAGAATTTGGGCCCAAGAATGACATTTTTGTTAACTTTTCTTTAAATTAAACAAGTTTCATGATTTCGATTAAGTAGACATGCTTTTTGATTAAAATTTAATATAACCATCCAGAAAAATGTAAATGTAAAAATGGATAAAAAAAAAATAATAATAATAAAAAAATGGGTACAAATAAAACAGATTTCATAGGGCCCTACAAATGAAAATATCATGCATATGAAGCTATATTTGAATTCTAAGCAACAGTGCGTGTTATGTTTATTGTTTTAAGTCAAGCGAAAGAGGAAACATCACACTTACTTTCCACACAGGCACACTTCATGTTTGACTGAAATAATCCTTAGATGTGTAAATGTATAATTTCATTCAGTTTAATTAAAATTTGCAATGAAAATAAATAAAAAAATACATGTATTTTAAAGCTTAGAATTATCCTTAGACAATTGCTTTGTGAAAATGACCTCAAGCACCTCAAGCACCACCTGGTGTCCAACCTAGTGTCTTATACTATTATATTATACTATTACCTGTTTAAATGTGAACAAGGAGTTTACAGCATAAAATAAATCCATTATTTATAATGTACATGAAAAACTGGACACAACTATGGCCCACGGTCGTGCAGCAGTGAGCATCACAACAGTGAAAGAAACAACGAGGATTGTAAATGTGTGAAATTGTATTATTCCAAGGGTCCCCAAATCACTTTATCCACCTCTGATTCTAGAGTGCTGGGGGTAGTTGCTAAGGCATTACTATGTGGTTGTTAAGGCATTTTTTTGAGGTTTTTGCTCATTTGTAAGCTCATATGAGTAAGAATGAATAATAATAGTAATGTTTGCATACATGTTCTCATCATGGCATTATTTACATTTATGCATTTAGCAGACGCTTTTATCCAAAGCGACTTACAGTGCATTCAGGCTAACATTATTATTATTATTTTTTTTACCTAACATGTGCTCCCTGGGAATCGAACACACAACCTTGTGCTGCTAACGAAATGCTCTAGCAATTGAGCTACAGGAAAACAGGATTATGCCATTTATTGAGTGACACCGTCAATAATCATAAATGATTATGCACCAAATCAACAACATCATCATTCAGTCACACGCTACACAATTCACAAGCTGTGTTACATGCTTGCCTGGCAACCCCTGACAGTCTCTGACTGGGTGTGTGCTCCGGTGTGTGTGTGTGTCTGTGTGTGTGTGTGTGTGTGTGTGTGTGTGTGTGTAATGGATGGGTGAGAGGTTGATGTAAACAAACAGGGACGTACCTCTCCTTACAGCGCTCCAGAGCTTCAGACGCAATCTTCTTCAGATTAATCAGCTTGTCACCTCTGTAAACACCATCTGTAGGGCACATATACACAGAGAGAGAGAGAGCAAACACATGAGCTAGGAAGAGAAAGATAGACTGTAGGAAGATGCACATGATTGTATCAGTCCTTTAGGAAACAAACATGTTCATTATAGGTACAAGGTTGCTGGAATCATTGACTCTGGAGAAGAAATTAGACAAAGCTTGTGTGGTGACATAGCAATAAAACAAGATATCATTGAGTTTATATGTAGAGGCTACTACTACCCGAAATAAAATGATAAATATATATATATATATATATATATATATATATATATATATATACATATAAGGATGTACAGTGTGTGTATGTATATATATATATATATATATATATATATATATATATACAGTACAGACCAAAATTTTGGAAACATTACTATTTTTAATGTTTTTGAAAGAAGTTTCTTCTGCTCATCAAGCCTGCATTTATTTGATCAAAAATACAGAAAAACTGTAATATTGTGAATTATATTATTACAATTTAAAATAGTTTTTAAATGTATTATACTTTAAAATATCATTTATTTCTGTGATGCAAAGCTGAATTTTTAGGATCATTATCACATGATCCTTTAGAAATCGTTCTAATATGATGATTCATTATCAAAGTTGGAAACAGTTCTGCTGCTTAATAGTTTTTCAGAACATGTGATACTTTTTTAGGATACTTTGATGAATAAAAAGTAAAAAAAAAAAAGAAAAAAAAAAGAAGCTATATTTTTAAAATATAAATATTTTGTAATAACAATATACACTACTGGTCAGTAATTTGGGGTCAGTAATATCTTTCTTCTTTTTAAATAAAATCAATACTTTTATTCAGCAAGGATGTGTTAAATTGATAAAAAGTGATAGTAAAGAAAACATATTATTTAATTTTTTTTTTTTATTTTGAATAAATGCAGTTCTTTTTAACCTTACATTCATCAAATATGTTAGACAGCAGAACTGTTTCCAACACTCATAATAAATCAGAATATTAGAATGATTTCTAAATGATCATGTGATAGACCGGATGTTACATGTGACACTGAAGGCTGGAGGAATGATGCTGAAAATTCAGCTTTGCATCACAGGAATAAATTATTTTTTTTAAAGTATATTCAAATAGACAACTATTATTTTAAGTTGTAATAATATTTCACAATATTACTGTTTTTTTCTGTATTTTTGATCAAATAAATGCAGGCTTGACGAGCAGAAGAAACTTCTTTCAAAAAAACATTAAAAAAAGAAATGTTTCCAAACTTTTGGTCTGTGCTGTATATATATATGTACAGTACATCTTTAGCAGCCTGAAATAAAAACTGATGCAGTTTTTGTTTTGTCCAGCTGTATTTAAAGATACAGCTGGATAAAATCAAAATAATCACCCCCCTCCTAAAAACGACTTGTAAACTCAATCAAGTGGAGCTAATCACCTTCTCAATGGGACACAAAGCCATTTGACGTTCAACTGTGCTCAGCTGATCAAAATGTGATTCAGACTTCGCTGACAGTCAAAAGTGTGACTACAGATCTCTCGTCACATTATCTCTGGTTATCACGTACTGTATTTCATCATTCTCATCGTGACCTCATCTACTAAGCAAAACAATCCTCGCCAATAAAACACTTAATGTTACCTGCTGTTACCAGGATGTTGCACTGTGCATCCATGATCCTCTCGCACAGAGACTCAGACGAGAAACCTGCAAACTGAACGAGGAAGACAGGAGAGAGTTAGACGCTTCTGCATCTGCTTTTATCTTTATTTCTCTAGATCAATTATATGGATATCTGAGGTTCCAAAACAAATGATCAGAATAACAGCCTGGCTGAAATGGGGTCATCACACAAACATAAAAATTGGCTTTGATATCAGATATATAGTACCCTTGAAAGCACTTCAGTGCTATTTTAAACTCTATATACAAACTTTACATGGCTAAAGAGGCTTGGCGGGCAGAAATAGTCCTGGCAGTGTAAATGAGGCTGCATTCATTTCATGCATATTAACGATACTGTGCTAAACTCTCCATCTGATCATTCACAAACTTAAACAAAACGTCTCCCAAAGCTGAAAATTTTACTCACCCTCAGTCCATCCAAGATGTAGAAATCTAGCATTGCATCACTTGCTCAGCAATGGATGCTCTGGAGTGAATGGGTGCCATCAGAATGAGAGTCCAAACAGCTGATAAAAACATCACAATAATCCACAAGTGATCCACAGCACTCCAGTCCATCAGTTAACGTCTTCTGATGTGGAAAGCTGCGTGTTTGTATGAAACAAGTCCATCATTATGATGTTTTTAACTTCAAACTATCACTTTGTATCACTCCAGTGAAAAAAGTCCATCTCCTTTCTTCTTTCAAAATCCACATATTTGCTTAGAGCAGTTTTGGACTGTTTTCACTTGTAAATGGCGGCACCCATGCACTGCAGAGCATCCATTGCTGAGCAAGTAATGCAATGCTATATTTCTCCAAATCTGATGAAGAAACAAACTCATCTACATCTTGAATGGCCTGAGGGTGAGGATATTTTCAGCTAATTTTTGGATGAACTATACCTAAACCCAGAATATGTCTTTAATGTGAAACAATACCACATATCTGTAAAGCTGCTAACCACTATCGAGTGAACAGCCCCGATTCTTGCACAGGCCAGCATCGTATACACCAGCTCTGGAATCATGGGTAAGTAAATGGCCACTCTGTCTCCTTTCTTCACACCTGGATCACAGAAAAAGGTACTGTTGTAAATCTGAATGTGTTAATGTAAATGCTCACACATGGATGTCAGGTTCAGCACACTAATATTGGATTTGCAGAGCAAATTTTAACCCAGAGGAGGATGATGGTCTTACCCAACAGCTTCAGTGCATTGGCACATCGGCACACGTTTCTCAACAGCTGGATGTAGGTGATGGTCTGGTGATGATTAGGTGAGTTCCCCTCCCTGCAGGAAAAACCATTAGGAAATAATGGATTCATGGACTTCATGATGCAATACAGAGTTGCTGGCCTTTTGAACATACTTTATCAGACACATTAGGCACATAAATACACAATAAAACTGTGTTTCAAGTGATTTTGCAATTCCAAAAAGTCAGAGACCGACTGCGAAAATTCTTCTGTTTTGCATTTAATACATCACGATAAATTACATTATCAGCAATTTGAATGAAAAGTTGAATGCAGTGTTAAACTATCAAGAACTGTTTTCATTTAATGAAATAAATCTGAAAGAAAATAAAACAAATATTAGATGAATAACAAATAAACAAAATAAATTAATTACGTACTAAAATTACTTTTATAGTCATTTTACTTTTATATTATATTACTAATATTAATAGTAATATTATATATACTGTATATATATATATATATATATATATATATATATCACTATGTATAATGATATTAAACAAATAGGAATATTAAAAACATAAACGAATAAAATTTTAAAAAGTGCAAAACTGAAAATGTAAAAAATTTCAATATTAGTTCAATAATAATAATAATAATTAAATAATAATTTTTAATATTAATAAATGCTATAATAGTATATAAGGAATATTAAAATAGTACTGTTTGGGGAAAAAAGAAACCTTTTTAACAAATACACGATTTCATTTTTTTTTTTTTTTTTAACAATAGCATTATTTACTTAATGGAAGCAAAAAATCTCACATGATCAGCGACACTAAATTACTCGCATCTGAATTGTCATTTAAAAATAATGCACAATATGAAACAATTTCTCTTCGTTTTATGCCATAATATTCATTTGTTGTTTTCAACAGTAAAACTGTTTATTCCCACACTGAAATTAGACTTTGATAGTCAGTGTGGTCTCAGACTTTTGGACCCCACTGTACGCGTCTCATTTTTACAGGAATACGGTTGTACTTTGGCTCTGCTTCCTGCGTTAGATCTGAATGTCCGTCAGCTGTTCGTTTGGCCAGTGGGCTTCATTTATTGCACAAAGTCAATTCAGCAGATTGTAATATGGCAACATGCCTTGCTAAACTACACTTCAGTCGTAGATTTTTTACATTTTCTGAAGACAGTTTGTTTGTTTGTGCAAAAGATGCTGCTTTTAGGTTTGTAGCTTGTGTGCAAATTCATGCAACACAAGGAACACTGAAATCTCGATGAAAGCTTTCAGTCTCGGTTTACTGTGCAGCTGCACCTGGCCGTCCAAAGAAGGAAAGATCAAGCTAAGCGACCCCTTAGGTATGAATAGATGACAGCACAAAGAATAGATGCTGACCTCTGTTGTCGCACATTGCATCGTATTTTGTATTACATAACAAAGAACCCATATGTTTGAGGATATGTAGTGTTCATAGTGCTTTTAAGAGCCTGTGTGAAATCCTCTGTCCTCCATTAGCAACTGATGGTTAATGTCTAACTGAAGTGTGGCCTCAGCATGGCTCTCATGCTTCAGTTCTTGGCATCTGTTAGGAAACTCTCTGCCAAAACCACCTCATGTAACGTGCCAGAGAGAGACAGTCTAGACTGTCAGAACTACAGCTACAGGAATCTGTCCTCATAGCACGCTTCTGTTCACCCATGCAAACCTCTTCATTTGATATTATTCATATAAATTTAGATTACCACAGACATTTTTCTATTGACCTAAAATCTTAATAAAAACTAAATTGTATTTTGCTTGAATGTGTGTGTGTGTGTGTGTGTGTGTGTATAGAATTTTAAATCCATCATATAAATTATATATATATAGAATTTTTTTTTAAATAATACATTTAAAAGAATATTAAATAATACATATATTATATAATTATAATAATAATAATAATAATAAAAACTTAAATAATAATAATAAGTATTCCATTGTATTTTTAGTTTGGTCCTGTTTTTTGACTGTTAAATTACTGAGAATACATTAAGAATAGTGGAAAAAATATATATAAAAATAATAATAATGTTGCCGTAGAGTTTCAATATAGATTTTAGGTTTAGAAGTGCTAAATAGCCATGAAAACAATAATGCTCCTAAAAATGTGTAATATTAAAAATGCACAATATATATATAATAATATGCAAATATGTGTATAATACATATGTAATTATAAGATAATAATAGGCACAATACACTTTCTTATTTCCTTAGAAATTTGGTTAAATGGCAATGTCATGCAGATGACTGATTTGATTTGAGTGGTTCTGTATATAACAGCAGTTACATGACACCCCTTGTTCCACGAGACTATTAATACTTCAGAGCATAGCTAACACGACAACAATGATTATTCTGAGTGCTGCTGAAGCATGTCACCTGCATACAGTATGACATCAAGCCAATATTATATCACTTTGAAGAAATATTGGAAAGAGAGATTCAATCAAACTGGAATTAATATTTGGATGACTTCTCCTGGTTCGTTCATGCAATTCTTACAGGAACCATCTTATCACAGTTTACACTATGTAATCAAAATGTTGTGTGATAGCTGGTGTCAAATGTTGGCGACGTGGTTCAATAACACTCATAATAATCATTGTGCACGGCCTTTTCTGTCTAGAAGAACAGGAGCTTCTGCCAAGCCCTACAAGAAAATACTTATAAAATCATATTTTCAACATTAAAAGTACAGATCGGACCTTGGACAAATGCATTAACGCAAAACTATTTAGACTTTAGAGTATTTTGATTTAGTATTTCATTAGAATTAAATGATGTATAATTATAACTAAGTATTATATTTGTAATGATAATTCATTTTATATATTTATGACCATGTTGCAACATACTTTTTTAACTAAAACTGACACACACACACACACACAGACACACACACACACACACACACACACACACACACACACACACACACACACACACACACACACACACACACACACACACAAACACACACACACACACACACACACTGATATATTATTAGTAGTATTATATATTATATTACTAACAATATTAGTATAATATTAATATTATCATATATAACAATAGTAAACAAATAGCCATATAAAACCAGAATTCACATAAAACAAAGTACTAAAATGTCTCAGCATGTCACTTTTTTTTTTAATCAAATTCTTTATATTTGCTACTCTTCTTTTGTTTTTGCTTTGACACAATCGGCAGGCTTCAAATGCATCAACTGTTGAACAAGATCAATCATGCATTATATGCAGATGTAGTTCTGTGCATCATTTCAGCACAGTGAAAACATGTTAGATTACCAGTAGTAGGCCACTTTCTCTCCCAGGTTCCTCTCATGCACGTTTCGGTCAAGGACGTTGTAGCAGATGTTGGTTTTTGCTCCCTCCATGAACTTGATGTAAATGTTCCCCTTGTTGACGTCAAAGTTATATTGCAGCATCTGGCCTGACGGAGGCTTCTTCCAGTAAAACTCTTGAGCAACATCAGCCCAGAACTCTGCAATACATGTTAAATGAACAGGTTTATTGCATCTTACATTGGAGCATCCCTCTCATTTATATGCATGCACCGTTTTACGGTACCTTCAGGCTCCTCTGTAGACTTTTTGTATATGGCAAGATATGCATCAAAGTCTGGCACATGTGCATCAGTGAACAGGCCGTCGGATGGATGGTAAATCTTCTCCTCTGGCTCCTGAGGTCCTGGAATGACCCTGTTGGTGGAGTCTGAAACAGGAGACATCTGTCAATCCGTATGAACTGTGTCAGGATAGATGTCAGTCAGTAGATGAAACTTTCTGGCTGTGCATGTGGTGTCCACCCTTTAATCATGCCCAGTCTGCTCAGCACCGCCTCCACCAATCAGAGCGCTCCATTCAGCACTCCTACTTTTCCATTGGCTGAGCAGCTGCTCGGCTGCTGATCCCACTGCAGAGGGAGGCTCAGCACGAGTCTGACGGATGATCTGCATGTTTACTGAAACACACACACACACACACACACAGACACAGACACACACACACAAGGTTTAGTTGATGGGCATAATGAGAACAAATCATGGATTTCATTACAAAATAGTTTTTACAATTATACTTGAAGAAATTAAAGAAAACAAATGACGATGAGGACACACAGCTAACACACACACAAACCATAAAAAACATAGAAATAAGTGAATAAATATTTGGGTAATAAAGTCTTTGTGGTTTGCATAACTCATCCCCCCTCTGTCCTAACTCTGGATTTTCCTGCCCACTCATGGAATGGGAATTGATGCGTACGCTGAGATTTCCTGGAAAAGAAGCCAGTTTCATTGGGAAAGCGAATCTCATTTGTTGAACTTTCAAAACGAAGGAATTTCTACTAGACCAAAAACTAGTAGAACATATGCACAAATATTTAATTACAATTACAAATATACTACCTCAATAAGTATCATATTACATTGATTCTCTGTTATTGTATTTAAAAAAGAACCAAAAAAGTATTAATTTATTTTCATTTGAAATAAACCCCAATTGGTTACAACATTTGGTTACAGTGTTGCATGTCCAACCGTTTTAGCATTTAAGCACTTAAGTTCTACAAGTGTGCATGCTGAATGTCTGTGTTATTTTTATCATGGTATGTCAAGAACAACACAATGTGCATCTGTATTTTCCTTCTGCTGCTCGGTGATCCATTATACAGACTCTAGAGCGTCCCTTGCGTAACAAGACCCGCTCAATCGATCTCGCGTTACTTGATGACGTCCGCCATTGCTTGTGTTTAATTTGACCGAGCGTATTAAGAAGATGTTTTTCTCTTCAACTCTGCGCTCTGCCGTGTCTAATGCGGTAGGTTAATTTTATATATGTTGTAAGCAGATTATTCCTGAGGTAGATGAAGGAATTGCATATTAATTATCATGTAAAGCGACGTTGACATCTGTGCAAGGACATGAAGCTAGTGCGCTAACAGCTAATAATGAGGCCAGACTGTGTTTATATAGACACTCTTTACAACTGTGATGTATTTGAATAACTTATCATAAAAAAATTATGTTTTTTAGAAGTTGTTTCTGTTCGCCCAGATAGGTTGAGTAATCAGTAACTAAAAAAAATAAAATAATAAATTATAATAACTAATTCAATATTGATATTAAAACAGCATTTAAGAATGATTTCTGAAGGATCATGCTACACTTAATACTGTAGTAATGATGCTGAAAATTCAACATTACATCACAGGAATAAATTATATTTTAAAGTATATTAAAATAGAAAATGGTTGTTTTAAATGTCAAAATATTAGTTTTTTTCTTAATCTGTATTTCTGTTCAAACAAATGCAGTCTTGATGAGCAGAAGAGACTTCTTTAAAAACATTACAGATCTTACTGACCCCAAACTTTTGAACAGCAGTGTATATATATTGCAATGACTAATGTAACTAATGCAGCATACACAAAAAATAAAGCATTATAGACCATAAGCACTGCATACTTAGTGCATAAGATATTATATATTTATATTTAGTCATTTATCAGACGCTTTTATCCAAAGTGACTTACAAAAGTGGAAAACAGGAGCAATCATTTGTAGTATTAAAACAAATACTATCAGATCCAAAACTAAAAGCTAAATCTGTATAAATACTGGGCACATTAAAAAAAAAAAAAATCAAATAAAAATGACAAATGCATACAACAAAATTAAAAAAGTTAACATTTAAAAGAAAAACTAAAGCTAAAACAATTCAAAATATTAAAGAACAAAAGGTAAAAGAGTATCAAACATAGGTATAAAGGCCTACAGTGAATATTTCTAAAATAAAAAAAACAAACACAGTTGTGGTTCCCATAGATATATCTATCATTATTATTATTGTTATTCATTATCTAGGATTATTGCATACAATATACAAAAGGGATGTGTTGGTTTAGCAATTAGTAAAAAAAATACATAAGAAAATCTTTTCTTTGTATTTCTTCTTCAGGCGAGGCACGTCCGCAGTTTGCACCAGACTTCGGCCCGAGCTGGAGCAGGAGGAATCTTTGTGGTGAGACTTTACTTTAAATGTGTTTATTGCAGCATTTGCACTGATATGCATGAGACACTTCATATTCAGTAATATGAAATCGAGCTAAATAATTACACTATTGTTTTCTGTAGAGCATTTTTATTGCTGAGTTTGTTTCATAAGTGGCAAACTCTGCAGCGTTGACACTTGACTCGGGCTGAATTCCGACTCTATTGACTTTTAATAGTTGAATTAAGCTTGTTTCATAGTTTGATGAACTTTACTCAGTTATTGAACTGAAATGAATCAACAGTGAATTGATTATGACACTATTGTCTTATCAGAGCTGCTTTATTTTTTATATATAATTAAAGAAATTTTCTTGTTTAACAGTGATGCTGCTGTAAACATCTGTGTTGTATAAAGCACACATACGCAGCCTAAACCAGAAGGACACATTATTATTTTAAAGCTCTTGTTTTTGTAGCATGGTTTGATCTGCTTTCATTATTCCAGCACAGAGATACACCGGCCAACAACCCAGAGACTCCATTTGAGTTCACCCCAGAAAACCTGAAGGTGAGAGAAATCTAACCGCATATTATTTAAATTTTTGATATCATAATAAGTAATCCATTTTTGCTGTAATTGCACTATTTCACGTCTGTATTCCACAGGTAAGATCAAATATGTCTTGCTGTGGTCTGATATGTTGAATAAAGCTCATAGCTGTGTGTTTGTTATCTCTGGTCTGTAACAGAGAGTTGATGCCATCATTAATAATTACCCAGAGGGACACAAGGCGGCTGCCACTATTCCTGTGCTGGATTTGGCTCAGAGGCAGCACGGGTGGCTTCCTATTTCAGCTATGAACAAGGTGATATGCACATGCAGTGATTTTAAATGATTTAATAGTGTATACATTTATTTGAGTTATTCTATTAGCTATGAACAGTGTTAGTTAGTTAGTGTTATTGATATTCTATTATAGTTTTTCTTAATGTTTTTGTATTTTCTATTTTAACCTAATTTTGTACATTTTTAGTGCTTCTATTGTGTTTGTCACTTTTATTAGTTTTTGTTTCTTAAATGTGTATATAGATTTAATAAAAATGTATTTATTTGATATTTTAGTTATAGTTTAGTTATTTATTTTGGTTTTAGCTAAATGAAAATAATTTATATATAAATATATATATATATACACATTTTATTTCAGATAATGTTTATTTCAAGTTTATTTATTTATCTTTACTGCAATAATTGAGTTATTATCTGATAATTACAAATTAGTGGACGAAGTCATGGAAACTTTTTTTAATCCTATTAATAACCATAGTTAAAATGTGGAAAATTCAATAAGAGTGACATGCAAATTTTAATTTTAGTTGATACTTTCTGTTTTGATTTGATACAATGTTTTTGACTTTGTGAAGTGTTTTGTGCACAGCAGTATGTTTAAATCACCCAGGCTTCATGAAACACGTGGCATTTATAACATTTATGTATATAAAACACTAAATTCTTGCACTTCTGGTTAGATGCTAACTGCATTTCATTAGCTCTGTACTTGTACTCTGCATAATGACAATAAAGTTGAATCTAATCTAATTTCCATACTGTAAAGTATCAAACCTGCTATAGATAATCAGCATTTTACGTATTCAGTAATTTGTGGATATGTTGTCATAAAGAGTTTGAAACAAACCCTGTACCATGATTTAATGGTTTATTTTTTATTCAAACAGAAGCTTGTACAAAGTGCTAGCCATTCCTCCAGAGGTGCAAAATATAATCAATACTATATACAAAAATATATTTGTTCAAATGTGACGGTGAATGTCCTGTTATTTTATAACATGTTCAAATATTGAGTTTCTCATATTTTTGATGGAAAGCTATGGTCCTCCTAAAAGCATTCGTGTCTGATGTGATTTCTGATTTCTCCTGCAGGTGGCAGAGATCCTGGGCGTTGCTCCGATGAGAGTTTATGAAGTAGCCACTTTCTACACCATGTTCCTCCGTCAGCCGGTGGGAAAGTACCACATCCAGATCTGCACCACGACGCCCTGCATGCTCTGCGACTCCGACAGCATCCTGGAGGCCATCCAGAACAAACTGGGTGAGCGAGAACCGTTTCCAGCTCTCGATTCGCACGCCACCAATAAACACACTCACTGTATAAACAAGCCAAAGCCAGGCTGCTAAGAGATGTGAATATTTGAAGATGCTGGGTTAACACACTTAGGGATTGCAATAATCTCTTTCTCAGAACAATTTGTTTTAGAAGCAGAAACAAAATCAGAAGCTAAAATGCAGAGTTATTATTTAATATTTACTCACCCTCATGTTATTCCAAGTCATGACTTTTTTCCTGTCAAACATGTTTTTTTTTCTTCATAGCAAAATATTCTTTCAATTATCTTCTTTGGTGTTCCATACAGTGCTATTTCAGTATCATTGATATACTATTGTAATTAATATTTGTTTCTTCAAACTCGAAATTATGAGAATGAGAAATTATGCCTTGTCAACTAGTTGAAATCAAATTTGATAATACAAATATAATATATATATATATATATATATATATACATTTAAATGTCCTTTTTCTTAAAGTTACACCTAAGTAATAACTATGCATTTAATTTTTAGCCCCAAAAAAGTCTCACATCAGGTATTAAAGTTGGTGAGACCACAACAGATAAATTATTCATATAAAAATTAATATTTTAAAATGGATTTAATTTTTATATTCTCTGTTTGCACTTTAATTTTAGATTTAAATCATTTTTATTATTATTGTTTTAAATGTCTATATAGTATTTACTCTATATCTTTATTAATCTTCATCTTAGTTTCTTCAAACAAAAAATTACTAGAAATGATGCATTGGCAGCTGAAAAAATTATATATATGTATATATTAGTAGTAATATAATAAAAATATAAAATAATTGAATGATATACACATCATACTATTAAAGTTCAAGTTTCTTGTATTTTCATTTATTTGATTTGAATGGTTATTCTCCTTTCAGGTATCAAAGTTGGCGAGACCACGGCAGATCAGTTATTCACGCTAACAGAAGTCGAATGTCTCGGGGCTTGTGTGAACGCACCAATGGTCCAAATCAACGATAACTATTATGTGAGTATGATCACAAAGCTTGTTGTGAATGTGTGCTGATGCCAGGTTTAATCTGACCTCTAGAGGAGGCAGTTTCTCTGTGTTTGTACCTGTGCTGAGAGAGGCTTAAAGGACGTGTTCATCTGGACATATGTGATTTAAAGAATCAAGAAATCATTATCTTCTGATTGGCTGATAATCGTCCAGACACGCTTTATGACTGGAGAACGTATAAACAAATAAACTTTGCATACTGTAAGTGTAAAAATAATAGTGCTACTATTAATTATTATTATTATTACTATACATCATCAGTTAATAATGTTGATAGTGTTGAGTGTATTAATATTGCTTTCTGATTTACTGTAGTTTATTTTAATATTCAAAAAGTCAAAACAGAATGCAAAACATAAAATAACTAAATATACTTGTACAAATTACAATACGGATTATTATTATTAACCACCATGAAATATTAATATAATATTCATAATGCATGTTTTTGTTGTATTCTAATATTTAATTGTCTAATTTGTCAAAAAAGTATGCAGACACAACAAAAATAACTAATTATAATTATACAATTAAAAATTATTATAAAACATCATCTAAAAACTAGTGCATAGTTTTTTTTGCTGTATTGTAATTTATTTGAATTGTCAAAAAGTTGAGAAAGAATGCATAATGTACAAACAAAAGAGTTTTGCATAAATGTAAGTGTATAAAAAAAAAATATATATATATATATATGCATATTTTTTTGTATTCTAATTGTCAAATCTGTCAAAAGAATGCAGACATAGAAAGAACAAAATATTGTACTTATAAAGCTAATAATTATTTTTTATTTGATTTTTTTCTTCATTTTAGTTGTCCAAAATAATTAATAAAAACCCTTATCAGTGGATTTCTCGCTAGAGGAGAGATTGTCTTTATAACCCGCCTCATGTTTAAATCAAGATTCATTTACTAATTAGATCTCCCTCCTTTTCAGTGGTGAATATTCCTTGGGTTGTGTTTGTTTAAAGATATTTAACCCCTTTTAGGAACATCTCTGCAAATCTAAAGCCTTTATATTCTTTATGCAAAATATCACTCATGTCTTTGATTTTGGTGAAATATGACCTAGACGTGTTCACTGAATTCACAAGCTCATTTATCTCTTTAAGACGGAGATCATAGAATAAGATATAATCAACGGAGTCTCCATTAATCAGTGTTTCCTGTACTTCCTTCTCTTATTTTGGTTTGTAGGAGGATCTTAAACCATCAGACATCGAGCAGATTATTGATGAGCTGAAGGCAGACAGAATTCCTCCTCCTGGACCCAGGTACATAAATCTCCCTCCTTTTAATATTACTTCCTGATAAATGCCATTTTAATGTAATTTTAAAGTAGCTATTGCATTTATTGTCAGATTCCTTCCTTGTCTCACAAATTGCAAATATAAGTCTATCTATGATTTAATTTTAAATGCAAATTCACTGAAGTTCAACAGTGAACTGATTCATAATTTGTAATCACTCAAAAAGTCAGTGCATGGTATTTTCATGTATTAAAATGTTTTATATATTTAATGTGTGATAAATTGATGTTTAGGATTTATGCAATGCTCTGTTATATTAGTGATACAGTGCATACAGTATAAATTAATAAAATTATTGCAATTATAAGCAATGTAGACTTAATTATTTCAAACTAGATTTTGCATTGCATTTTACTTCTTACATTAAATTAAGTCCCAATTGGTTATAATGATTCCTTTGAAAATTATAATTATATTATTTCAGAGTAAATACATAAATATTAAGCTCAAATTCTCCTCTGCTCACCACGGCTGTATTTATTTGATCAATAATACAGTAAAAATTAAATATTGTGGAATAATATTAACATTTAAAATAACTGTTTTCTATTGTAATATATTGAAAAATGTAATTTATTTCTGTGATGTGCAGCTGTATTTTCAGCATCATTACTTCAGTCTTCAGTGTCACATGATCTTCAGAAATCAGAATAATATGCTGCTCCGTTATTATTGGTGCTCAATGAACAGTATTTATTAGAAATGTTTTGTAACATTAGAAATGCCTTTACTGTCTTTTAATCAATTTAATGCACCCTTGCTTAAAGTATTGCTATTATATATATATATAAAAAAAATTTTTTTTTTTATAAATATAAAGGTATATGTTTTTGCTATTTTTAGTCTTATTACTTGGTAATGGTGTATCCTATAATGTCAGACCATCTTTCTATTAATTTTATCTATCTTTGAAGACTTTAAAGAGCAGCAGGGAGAATTGTATGTGAAAGCAATTCACCTTCTTTGGTGATATATTTCGATCTTTTTCAGAAAATGTGCCAAGCCAAATGCTTGGTTTATCTGGTTCTGAGTCAAGTACAGTTTGGTTGTGATGTCATGGGAGTTTTGGGGACATTCACAGACACAAGCTGTTAGTTGTAAGAGCCCGATGGTGAGCTCATAGACACCTAATGTTATCTTTAGAAGAGAAATAAATAATCGGGCGAACATTTTACATCTAAAAAACATCATCATTTAGAAGTAAAAGGCTATTTCGTATACTATTCTGTCTGTTTTTATTGGTGGGGTTCACTCAAGACGTCCACTGCTGTGATTGGCTAACACTTCACTTATTAAAATAACAGATGGATGCTGCTGTCATCTGAAAACAACATGTGTCATTTGGGTTAAAAACATTTAAATACTCAGTTTATATCAAACGGTCTGGAACAGAAAAGTTGATAAAAGCATGTTTACTCACATTTCTGTGCTGTAACATTACTGCTGGATCCACTCTAGTCAGACTATAGACAACGGTACCCATAATAATTGGTGATTCTGTCTACACTGGATGAGGCACAGATTGACGTAACAAATCCCAGACACTAAACTGATGTCCCAATCTGCTTTTGACGCACATTCATGACGCAACAACACTTGCATCTGACCTAGATATGTTAAAATCACAAGGAAGGCAATTCAAAGACTATTATTTTTCACAACTTGCACTACACAGTCAGTGTCTTGTAATCTTGTAATGTCATCTTTATGGTTCTGTTGGAGTTATCCTGTATTTGTATTTCATCTCCTCCTACTACAAGCACGTATCAGTGGGCGGGGCTAAAGGAGGCGGTGCTTAGCCACACTATTATGTCATAAAGTGGCACATTCCAAAACGAATTGTTTCCTGAGCTTGTTTCAGTATAAGCTGTTTTTAGATTAATGAGAAGGTTTTGATTGTACATTGACCTGTTCTGTCAAAAGATCAAGGGATTTTTGATATCTTAGTTCATCAGGTCTCTTCAATGAATCGTTTGGCATGCTAAGAATGTTTTAATTGATAGTAATGATCTTGCTTCCATCAGGAGTGGACGTTTTTCATGCGAGCCTGCCGGAGGTTTAACCTCGCTGACTGAACCTCCTCCTGGACCGGGCTTTGGTGTGAGGCCTGACCTGTAAACGGACCGGCGTGATCTCAAGTCCTTGTAAACCTCAGACATGTTGTGTATGTAAATAAAATATGATCATTAATTATACCCAATAGACTAGTGTGAATTTTATTGTTTATTTTTTTAACGTTGAGACTTGTGAAAAGGTATTGGAGCATTATAGGGGAATACAAAACTATGCACAATAAAGGAATAGTTCATTCCTATTCTTCTAAAATATTTTGTGATACAAAAAAGAGCCATGTTTACATACAAACAGTTTTTCATTTTATTCATGTTTCATTCCAAACAAGTAGTTTATATGCTCTACAGCTAATGGAATATTTCTCAACAAACAATAATCAGCATGTTCGAAGTAAACAAAGACGTAGGCCCTATACATGTACATATTTACAGATTAAGGTATTTGCATGACAAAAAAAAAATCCTGATTAATATGGCATATGATAGATTTATTGAAATATTGGGGTTATGGCATATTCATAAAAATATGCCCAAATGGTTATTAATTCAGGAATATTTTTGTGTCACAGTGAGGGCCTCCACTCCTAATATATACATACAGTAATATGCATATGGCTTAGTCTTCCATTACTTTGTGTATTTGATATAAACAATGCTTTAAAGACCTACATTTTGCCATCCATACAGTATAACCTCATTGACAGTGGCAGATGCAAGATGTATAAACGAGCCACATCAAAAGAGCAAGCATTTCTGAGGCTGTTCCACATGCACTTCTCCATACACAGCCTCACTATTCAGACAAGTTTTTTCCTTACAAAACGGAAATATTACAGTAGTGTGAAATAAATATACTTTAGTACATGATTGCCATAATCATGACAATAATCAAAGACTTTTGAAATATTAACCATTTAATAGGTGTATCAGTACCCCAGGTAGTACCATGATATTTAATTTTTACTGTTAACCTGGAAAGCCATTAGATTCATATTCACAACCAGAAGAGAAAACAACAGTGAAAAAAAAAAAGTTAAATGGTTTTATTAAAGTCATAGTTATTAATTAATATCACTGAATCAACCTAAAATAAATTATACCAGCAAAACAATTTTATGGGTTAAATAGTTATTTGGAAACAATTGCAGGTCACCACTTTTTCCAATACATAAACGATTACGTCACAAATCATAATCATAACCAGTAATGCATAAAAACAAGTTGTAGTTTGATTAAACCAAGACATGCTGCTGCCAAACACTACTTACATGCGAATTTTATGCTTATGCAATTGTATAAATGGTAATATCACAACAATGTATGATACTTTGTTATAACCCAGTCCTACACAAGACAGGTACAGTGCCATATGTCAATGATGTAATCACTTCTCCTGAGCGCTCCTGATTTCATGCAACTGACTCTAGCTGGTCTATGCCATAGGTCTATGCATGTGCGTGCACGTGTCCGTGCGTGTGTCTAGCCAGCGCCCATCCCCCGAACTCTCTCTCTCTCACACACACACACACACACACACACACACACAAAGTTCTCCCTTTTGATTTGAGCTCGTTCTGCGAAGTAACACCAACCCATCCACTGCGCATGCGCCAACTCTCCCTTTTTCCTATATCATGTAAATAATCAACTGCGCCACAACAATAATAACCGCCGAAAGCAAGACAACAGCGTTATCAACGAGCGAAATGAGAATCAGGCACGTGTTCCGAGATCGGCATAACAGAATAAATTACGTTGAATCGCACTCGTCAAATACCTTCTTCTCCTCGCGCCTCTCCGACACAAACGTTCCAGAACTTTCGCGCTCGTGCGCTACAGCGTCGGACGGAAAGGGTGACGTCACAGTGTGCAGCGTCAACCCCCCCCCCCCCCAAACACAGGAAACAATAACGAAAAACCCTCATATAAAAACTCATTCACGACATGAGATAAACAAAAAGTGTATGTTTTTCACTTGTAAAAAAATAATAATATGAATAAATATATAAAACAGATTAAATAAAAAATTATTCACACATCTTAAATGAAAATGAAACTAATATTTACATATAATTTCAGCCCCCCACAACAACGCATTATGTATTTTAGGTACTTGTTTGTTGAAAAACGAATGAAGAAATTATAATGAAGTAATCATTTAAAAATAAATACATGAGTCAAAATGTATTTGATTAAATTAAAAAAGATGAATTGGAAATGGTGTAATGTAATACTAATGTTTATATTGTATGTAAATACATGATTAAATATTGAAATACATAAAATATTAACAGAATAGAGAAGTATTAAACGTACAAGGAAGCGAGCACGAGCGCAGAACGTGGGTCTCGTGGTCCCCGTCCTCCAATGAGCGTCTCCGCGTGCTTGTTTTTTTCGCTGGGGCTTTTAGAGACGGGACCGACGGCGATGTTTTCAAAAGCAGCGCTGAGAGACGTCACACAGCTTCTACTCTCCGACATACACGTTTCTTTTTTTTCTTAAAACCGCCGAATATACGTCCTCTGCTCGTAGGTGAATGACGAACAGGAAGCTGAAGAGCGCTGCGACGGTAAGCGGAAAGTTTCAGCTGTTGTTGTTTTTTTGGTCGTGGTTCGCGACTGAAGAACGAGGAAAACGCGTTGAGTTTTGCTACGTGAGAGATCGCTTAACCGATCAGTCTGTGTGCTAGAACGACAGTAACACATGATTTTCGAGGCTTCTTGTGAACATTGCTAGCTGTGTGCCGTGCGTGCGTCAGTGACAGTCGCGTTTGGTGTGCGTTGTAAGCGGGCGTGAAGCGCTGGAGGCCCCGTATGTCTCCTAAACCCACTGCGGGCTCATTGTCTGCGCGTGAGGGCTGGCGCAGACCGCAGCATGATACTGTATGCTATAGCTTTAAATAATAATCCCGTTTAAATTGGATCTTTTCTGTCAGACACGTTGCATTTATTGTAATTTTGCATTAATTTTCCCCACCCATTATAACTCTTTAAATGCCTCGATCGTGTCTGGCATCAATGCATGGGATGTATGTAAATATATAATTGCGAGGTGTTTGTTATATTGAGCGCGGTTGCAGCTGCGACGTGCATGCAATATTGTATCCATGCATGCATCTCTCTCTCTCTGTCTCTCACTGTGTGTGTGTGGTTTGCACAAAGCTTTATTTGGTGACCGTCCTTCGCGCAGAAACCTTTTGTCTAAAGCACGTACCGAGGGTCTTCAGTTGTTTAGCGACAGACAGAAGCATGTCAAAATGCAACTGCGTTTCTTAGTGTCTTTCATAAAGATTTTTGTGATGACAACGCATTACTACATTGTTTACTATGAGCACAGTTTAATTGACACGAATCAGGCTTTTACTGAGAGGCACCACATCTCACCCACTGGCAAAATATGATCTATATAATATATATGGTTTTAAATATAATATTATGCAAATATGTTTATAAAAATGCTAAATTATATAACATGTATTTGCATTTATAATTGTTTAGTGTAATCTTTTGTTGTTAATTGTTAATTGGCTTTCATTTTATATTGAGAATATTTGTTTTTGGATAATAATTTAATACATTTTTAATGTAAATATTTACATTTGTTTGTAAATATATATTATTTTAATATAAAAATATTTATATATTTTGAAAAGACAGGCCTGTATATTGAAAATATGTTTTTGTTTGCAGGGTGGATCGTAATTCTGCAAGCAGCCATTTAATTAATTTGTGAATAATTAATTATTGTTGAAATTATACCTATGATATATAAATATCTAAAGCTGATTTAAAGGGAAGATATTGCTTACTGTAAAATATAAAAATCTACATTTAAAACGCACTAATAAATGGATTTAAAGTTGTAAAAAACTAAGATTATTAGGGTACATTAACATGAAAATACAATTTTTGGTCTATTTCAGAGATTCACATTAAATTCAATATATTACTTGTGAAATTTTCTAGTAATTTCTGAGTGGAAATTGCTCCTACACCCCCCCCCCCCCCCCAGTGTAGAAAGATTATTGTTGTGGTTATGTAATGATTTAAGCATTTTTGGATGTAGCTTCAAGGTTTTGATTTGACATTTGTTTTTGGGGGAGGACAGATTTGAGATTAATTTTAGCCTGTGAGTTTGCAGTCTAGATCAGATGTTTACGCCCTCGCTCCTTTCGCTTTGTTCTGCACTCACACACTTTCAGAATGACATATTTGGGATTATTATTCAAAGATCCCAGTTTTCCACAGCTGGGCCACCGTCCAAGGAGAGCCTGTGGCTCCTGCTGTTTTTCCATTGACCTTTTTTAAAGTCACAGGGACACATGCAAAAAGGCCCTGTGTAAGAATCTACATTATGACAAATAATAACAGGCTCGTCTCTGTCCAAGCTGCTTCAGGTCTCCAAAAAGCATCTTTTATAGTTATATGGCATGTTTTTTCTTAGATAAAGGATCCGTCAAGAACTGTCAAGGCAACAATCACATATCTCAGCAAAATAACAAACTGCATTTGGCAGGTGAAAAGCGACACAGATTGAGCCAAAATAAAGAGACTGACAATGAAATTGAGTTTAACAGTTCGAAATAATAAACATAATCTCAAAAAGGCAGATTTTCTTAGTTAAGACACTGACACACATTTGTTTTTCTCATTTGGGCCTAGAAGCGAAGTTTGCTGTTATGTCAAAACAGCCATACCTCTCCTCTTTATACCATTTATTTTTTTGAATAATCAATTCATACTATCCTAGTCTTCATAATGTTTTTTAACTTAACGTTCATCCATACACTGATTTATAGCACAGTCAGAACAAAGAATATGCCGCTATGCTGTGCAATAATGTTTGTTTTGAATGTATTATTGGGTGTCAGTTTTAATAATAGTGCCAAACAAATAAAACTATTGAAACTATTGTCAGTGACCAACAACTATATCCGGTTGGCTGATTATTAATAGTGGTATTCTCCTTGTCAATTTCAAATGTCGTTGCCATTCTTGTAAACACAAATATTCTATTTATTAACATCTTTGAATATTTTGCTAGATTTTACATAACATCAGCCACCTTCCACTACTGATAATTGTATTATTGTTTGGTAAAAATCTATATTGGTCAAACAAGCCTTGTAAACACATTCTTGACAACATACATTTTCTAATAATAATAGTATCTGAAATACTGAAATATCTGAAGAGTGTTCATTTACTTTCAGCAATTTTATGCACGCATCTTTTTCCTTAAATTTGATTATTTTCATCAGCATTACCTTTAGTCACAATTCACCTATTGATAATTATTTGATTGATTTTTATTATTTGCCAAAGCAGCCTTGTAAACAAATATTCTTGTCAAAATAAATATTATAATAACAAATGTTTTTTAGTGTATCTGCAAAACTAAGTAGGAAATAAGTATGTTATAATATTTAACTTTAAAGAAGGCAATGTACAACATAATACATCAACAACATGTCTGTCTGCAAGAAATCAGATGTGCACCAACTGGCACTGCACATTTCTCTGCTCTGTTTACAGTCGTGTCCTAGTTTTCCTTTCATTTGCACAGATGAGACTGGAACGCTGCAGCGTTTCTGTCGAGTTCATTCACTGCATGCCGGACGGTTAGAGAAGGCATATTTCTATGAAGCTCCTGCGAGCTGCTTGCATGAGAGGGCGGGACAGAAACGGGTGTGTGACTCACTCTCCTACCCATTAGACGCTGGCCTTTGTGATCTGAACCATTCCCGTGAGAGACCTCTCTCCCTGCTTCACGTTCAAACTGGATGGCATTTTTATTTTGCCGAGCTCTTCTTTTTTCCCACACAGATGCATGGCTTTGATATACGAGGTTTTTAACGCAGACAAAAAGGGCTTTGTGTCTGTCTTCCTGATGTTGACAAAATTCGGCACATTTTATATGGCTGTTTTAGCTTAAATTATATCTGTATTTGGTCCTGTTTTGCGAAATGAAGGCAGCTTATTGTCTGATTAAAGTGGCAAGGTTTGAAATAGGCCCTTGTTAAGAGCTTGTATTTCTCGGGCTGCTTTATCCTGTGTGTTTGAAGAGATTTCAGTATCGCTGACCTCTGGATCCATTTCATATAAGCGCTTGCGAATTTTGCTGTGAACAAATGTAATCCAGCAGCTGTAGTGTTGTGCCTCTTTAATGTTTGTTATTTAATATTTTGGCCAATTTGATCATTCTTACTGCTGCTATTAGTCATCAGTATGGGTTTTGAGAATTATTTGATGTTGATTATTCATATCAAGAAATCAGGGTGAATTATAATTAGGGGTGCACCGAAATTTCGGCCGCCGAAAATTTTCGGCCGAAATGGCATTATCGGTTTCGGGCCGAAATAAAAAAAAAAAACAGCCGAAAACGTAAACCGAAAATGAATGTCACCCGCCCCTCCCATCCGTGAGCAAGCGCTTAGGTTTCACTCACGGTCGAGCTGTTATCACGCGTCTGCCTATCAAAGATTAAACATGTCAAAGGGCTGTCACAATCAAAAAAAGCTTGTCACAAAAGCTGCACAATCGATCGGACCAACCAACACAAGTTTCGAAAACGAAAACGGGGAATCGATTTTAACGGCCTTCTCTCGGAGCGCGTCCAGCTCGTCACTATACGCTCGCAGCGAACGCGCATCACACAGCAACTGCAGGTTCTGACACACACACACACACACACACACACACACACACACGCACACACAGAGCCTATTAGTGCATAATATCAATGTAGCCTTCAGTAATGTTTTTCATTGATGTTATGGCAGTCCACATTGCTGACTTGTGCGCGTCTCAAGCGCCCTCTTTACGTTCGCCCTAATGCCTGTTTAGTTGTCGGTGGATTTGCCTATATTTGGCGTTGAAAAACGGATCAACGCCAAATATAGGCAATTTACTAACGATTCATTGAACACTTTGCCTATGTCTCAAAAATCGAACTGGATTTTTTTTTCACAAAAGTGACAGCCCTATACGAGAGGACACCAAAGTTGCAATATGTAACATTTGTTCTGCAAAAATCTCCAAAATTGTTGATTTTTTTTTGCACAATTTTTAAAAAACTATTTTATTTGATGGAACATAAAACTTGAAGAATAATTATTATTTATATTTATTGTAAAAAATATTTTATGTTTTATGTAACTGTTAATAAAAGTTTGATTATTATATTGTGATTTTTCAATTCAGATCCATTAAATCCAAGCAATATATATATATACGTTTTTAAAAGAAGCCATTTTCGGCTTCAGTTTCGGTTTTCGGCCAAGTGTATCCTAAATTTCCGGTTTCGGCACAGAATTTTCATTTCGGTGCATCACTAATTATAATACAGATACACACTACAGTTCTGAAGTTCAGTGTCTCTTATGCTGACCAAGGCTGCGTTTACTACATAAAAAATACCGTCAAAACAGTGATCCTGTGAAATATGTATTATGATATTTGTAGATGAATACGTTTTAAAGTGAAATTTATTCCTGTGATGAGCAGCTGAATTTTCAGCATCATGAGTCTTCAGTGTCACATAATCTTCAGAAATCAGTATAATATCCTCAAGAAACATTTCTGATTATTATTAGGGCTGCAACTAACGATTATTTTGATAATCGATTAATCGGTTTATGTACTTATATTTTAGTTTTGCCCATTTTCCCCCAAGTAAATCATTAATAAAGGGTATTAATCATTGAGCATAGATTTTTAAGAGATTTGAACCATTTTGCATTGTCATATCCTCATCAAAAATATACCTGGAGTTGTTTTATTGTGTTAGTAATCCTTTGTCGAACTCTTCTGCAATCAGAACACTGACCCATACTCTAGCAAATTTCACAAGGAGATTTCAAATAATGTTTTCACCATGGCAGTCCTTAGAGCTCCTAAAGTAGTTTAACATCCCGAACAAAGCTTATTAAGGAATCTTTCAGAACATATTTTCACGAAGAATAAGGATAAAACAGAATAAAATTGCAGTACATTGTATTTTATAATTTACTGGGCAACAACTTTATAGCTTATGCTGTGAAATTGTAAACAATCCTTCGAAAAAAAGTGCCAATGGCATGAAACTGAGTTCCTGAATGGAACTCACATTTTAAAGTAAAATCCATCAGAAGGTTGTCCAGAAAAAAAAATTGGAACACACACAAAAACCTGCTGTCTGAAAAAGAGCAGTGAATACTTAGAAAAAAAAGTGCATTTCAAATATATTTAAACATTTATCTCTCTCATTCAGTCATAATTAGGCTGCAAGACTGAAATATGAACTGTTAAACAACAAACTGATCACAGAACATGTTTGTAAAGCTTTAAATGTTAACTGTTAAAAAGCAATGTTATCAGCTTTTACGACTAAACATTTGCAAACAACATTGTACTGGAGAATCTGCAAAAATAAAAGTCTTAGGGGCCGTTCACATACCGCGCCTAAAAACACGTGGAAAACGCTAGGCGCGCCGCTTTCTCTTTCTTTCCAAAGCGCTCGGGCAGTTGCCCCCCTGAGGCGTCTGCCTTTGCTAAGCAACCATGACGCGCTCTCTCCTTGAAGACGCGGAAATTTCAGCCAAGGATAAATGGATTTGCAGCTCTAAAAATCGCTTGTAGTAGCTCTGCTACTAAATTTATTTCAAAATGGCAATCCATATACAACTATGTTCAGCTGTTCCTTCATCTTGAAAGTGACGTGACATTCAGCCAAGTACGGTGACCCATACTCAGAATTTGTGCTCTGCATTTAACCCATCCGAAATGCACACACACAGAGCAGTGAACACACACACACACACTGTGAGCACACACCCGGAGCAGTGGGCAGCCATTTATGCTGCGGCGCCCGGGGAGCAGTTGGGGGTTCGATGCCTTGCTCAAGGGCACCTAAGTCGTGGTATTGAAGGTGGAGAGAGAACTGTACATGCACTCACCCCACCCACAATTCCTGCCGGCCCGGGACTCGAACTCACAACCTTTCGATTGGGAGTCCGACTCTCTAACCATTAGGCCACGACTTCTTGACTGAGCTTTCAACGTTGGTACGGGAAAGGATGAAGCTGATTGGTTAGTTCTTGTCACATGACCTGCGGTGCGCTTGCGGCTCTCTGAAAAGTTCAGATGTTTTTAACTCGATGCGGTGCGGAGCTTCCATTATGAGCGCGCATACCGTGCGCCTACATTGGAAATAACGAACTTGAGCGCACAAAAGACGCGATATGTGAACGGCCCCTTAAACAGTTCAGTAGAGCAGAGTTTACAGGTTACTCTTCTTTTTTGAAGGCTCAACGTAAAGTACTCCCACATCCCGCTGAATGCGGCTGAATGCTGCAGAGACGCTGTTCGGGAAGCACGTGACATAAAACGAGGCCAGCTATTGGCTATTCGCTACTTCTCCTGCTGTACTGGCTGAGTAAAACCTCCGGTGGCTCATTACTGCCACACTTTGGTCACCACAGATTTGAAATATGCACGAAATGAGCCGCTTACGGCAAATAAGTTATTTAGCAACTAATCGATGACTAAATTAGTTGACAACTATTTTAATAATCGATTTTAATCGATTAAATCGATTAGTTGTTTCAGCTCTAATTATTATTAATGTTAAAAACAGTTGTGCTGCTTAATATTTTTTTTTTTACTGTATTCTTTGAATAATACATTTCAAAGAATAGCTTTTTTTGATGGAAATCATTTCAATAAATGTAATGCATACTTTATATATTAAATGTTACTGTATATAATAGAATTTCTAATACTGAACACACACATTTGTTGGATTTAACACTTATTTAGCATTTATTGGGCTCACTAAAAATATAAGAACATTTGCTGTACATACATATTCAACACACATTTTCAAATCAATTAGGTGGACACAATATATCTCAAAATCCACATTTATTGGCCAATTAATTGGTCTGGCGGATATATTGGCTTGGATGTGTGTGTATTTTACAGAGAGTTTGTTGCCTAAAATGCTTTTTGGTGTAAATGCATTTTAGCTTTTTAGAGAGGAGAAGACCGGCATTTTTCAACTGCAACACCTACATAATCACAACATCATGCCACACTGGTCACCATGTACTCTTTAGATACCTGCTCTTCTCACCGTGATGCCATCAACATTACAGTTTGCCCTTCAGATCAGTGAACAATCTCATTTACAGCTGCATATGTCACAAATGTCGAACATTTTCCCCTCTAGCATTTCTCTTAAACCACACACATAAATCCTCTTGGTTTCCTCTTTTACGAGTCCCTTATAAAAAACGACCCAAACCGGGAAACCCCCTGTGAAAATCAGTCAAGTTTGATCCTTCACCTTACAAAGGTCAGGCTTTGAAAGCTTCAGCGGGACGTTTGGGTAACGCGTGGCTCTCTGGGCGTGTAGGACTCAGCTGATGCGGTGGATCGAGTCTTTCCTCCCGCTGCTGTTTCCACTACAATGGAAATTCAGAGCATTGAAATACTCTTTACTAGCATTATCTTCTTTTCAGTGACAGACTCCTCTTGTCAAGAACCCTTTTACTTTGTATGGTGATCTTTAATTGATATACGGTTCTTTGGAGATTAAGAAAGCTCTTGATGCTTCATAATGGTATTTTTCAGATGTTTGTATTGGTTTCCTGTTATTCTCAGATTATCTTGCTTGGAAGGACGCTTAGATTTGCACCAGGTCAAATGAATAGTAATAACTTAATGTTAAGTCATTTTTATATTGATTCAGGTCATAGTAGAAAAGCTAGGAGCAAAACATTTCGCAGTGAACTATAAAAAAAACTTGTTGTAAAAACAAAACAAAGATTATTGGAGTATGTTTTACAAGAAAATACTACTACAGTGTTTTACTTCTAAATTACATGTTCAGTTCCTTGACATTTCTTTAATTATTTATGAAATAGACCAATTTGGAGTAGACTTCACAGTTACGTCAAATGCAGCTGCGCATGCATTGTGGTGGCAGAAAAACACGGTGAACAAGTGAAGGGAAATCCATGGAATAAGACAATTTTTTTTTACTGATGTCAAAATCAGAATGCAAATAATTCTTTATTGAACACTGTCATCAAAAACACCATTGGAAGCTAAACGCAGATGTTTAAACGGACCGACTATGGATGAAACCTGCTATGCTTACTTTAATTTTTAAACATACATTGCAATAGCTCTACATAATATTCACATATACAGTTCACAGGGCACATATTGTATTAGCCCTGCAGTTACAGCATGAAATGGCCAACTATTTAAACATCATTTTATCTCACAATTCTGGCTTTAATTTCTCGCAAATGCAAGTTTGTATCTCTTAGTTTGGACTTTAAAACTCAATTTAACTCAACAATTGCAAGTTTGTCAATTCTGAGTGAAAAAATTGCCTGATTATAAACTCATGATTTTGACCCGAGGGGAAAAGAGAATGACGAGCTGATTTTTCTTATCAGAATTTTTAAATGCAAACTTGGTTACCTTTTTTATTATTTTATTCCTTAGACTTCTATTTGAAAACTTTCATTTCTTGCCACCATATATACTCTGCCCACAAAAAAAACGTAATCACGGATTACAAACACCAAATTGAAATTGAATTACGAGAAAAATTGAAAATAGTTTCAATTAAATCCTACACCATTTAAAGTGTACCATAATGAAATCATTGTATGAACGATTAGAACAGGTCTTTGTGCTTACATTAACATTATCAGATAAAAAAATATAAGATATATAAGACTTATATAAGACTTTATTTATTAATAAGCATTTGCCTCGAAGCTGATTTGCCATCTCTACATTTAATCTCTTTATTGTAATTTAACGATTTGTTTAAAGAAAAAAAGCATATATAAATATAATTTGCAATGTTACACTTGAGTGAAAATTGTCTCAAGGAAAGACTACACCAATTTATTTTAAGTGTACAATAGTGAAATGTAATCACTATAAAAATAAGGAATTTCTCTTTTTATTTGGCTTTTAATTTATTGATGATGATTTACCTCTAAGCCGATGTGAATTTGCTTGAAGAACCAGGCGTTTAAAAATGATTTGCAATTTTACAATTCACTCCATTCCATGTAAGAATATCTTTGCAACGTTGATCACAGAAATCTCTTAAAGAAATGTATTTTAAAAGAGAAACTATAAAAAAGGTATAAGCTCAGCAGCATGCTTGTCTGATATGAAGTCTTGGTTTTCTTTAAGTTTTGCATCTTAACGAAAGCAAAACTGACGTTATTGAGTTTGTGCCCTCGGTGTTTCAGGTACTTTTAATGGTGTCTTGGGAGATTTGGTCCCCTTTGTAAAACACTCTTTGAAGAACTTGGGTGCTATTTTTGATTCTGCTCTCAAATTTGATAAACAGATAAATAGTGTAGTTAAATCTATTTTTATTTTTATTTTTCAAATAAGATCATTGTAAGGCTAAGAGGTTTTCAACATTTGCAGAGTTGGAGAGATTAATTAAGGCATTAATTTCATCTAGACTTGACTGTTGTTATTCTCTTTATAATGGAGTGGGTCAATCCAACATTAGTCATCTTCAGATGGTTTAATATACAGCCGTCAGACTTTTGACTGGGACCCAGAAATTTGATCTCATTTCCCCAATATTACACTCTTTGCACTGGCTGACGATTTGTTATAGAATTGATTTCAAAATTTAGCCTTTGTTTTTAAAGCTCTTGAATGGATTAGCTCCAAAATATCTTTCTGATCTTTTGAATTGAAATAACTGTAGATCCTAGACAAAGCCAGATCATTAAGGTCATCTCAACAAGATTGCTGAAGGTTTTGAGATCTAGACTTAAGTCGAGGGGGAGTGTTGGTCTAATGTTGGTCCAAAAATTGTGGAATGGTCTTCTTCCATCCCTAAAATGAATCTCCACGGAGTCTGAATTTAACATTTAAAGTTAAAAACTTACCTTTTCTCTTAGGCTTGATATTGATTTTTAAAGTTGTTTTGCAGTCTCTTTATTCTCTTTTGGCTTCTTTTGAGATATTTATGCTTTGTCTTTTTGTACAGCACAATGGTCAACTATTGTTGTTTTTATTTGTGATATATAAATTTGATTTGATTTGATCACTGAAATCTAGGGATGTAACGATTAACCACAAGCCGTTGCGAATCGATTCAAATATGTGACTATTTCACAAAACTGAAATCAAACCATTCTGTTTGTTGCTTCAATATTTCGAAATTATATCTAATTATTATCTAATTTAGATTAAAAACTGCTCGTGTTGCATGTATGCTGCATCTTTGTTTGGATCATTATAAAAATGCAGTGGTTGCCACTCATTGTAAATGGAAAGAACACAAAACGATTTCTTTTTTTTTATAAATATGAAGAGATTTATTTTATTTGTTTATTTGATTTGGGGGTTGTTTACATTTCCAATGTAGTTTTGTTATTTACAGTTACATTCTATATAAATGTTGTCATTTAGCAGACACTTTTATCCAAAGCTACTTACAAATGACGACAATAGAAGGAATCAAAAGCAACAAAAGAGCAATATGCAAGTGCTATATTAGCATATTATTAGTTATATTTCAATTTCACAAAGAAATGGGCAGCATTTTGTCAAAGCAATAATGAAAGGACACATTTAATTTATAATTTATCTTCACACGTGCAGCATAAGGTCATGTGACAACAATTGTAGTGTGCTACGGTTTATCGTAAAACATTTATTGTCAATAATCATGTAGTAAATACTGCTCAGTGTGTATAAATCTAATTTTGTTAAAAAAATTAAAATCACAAATTGATTTGTGTGTTAAGTGAATCGTTACATCCCTACTGAAATCTCTAACTTTGTTCTATAAGACATTCTATAAAGCTCACCAAACTTAGCAACAGCAACCAGGGGGCGGAGCTTAGTGAAGGATGGGTTGGATCTTTATTTTTTCAGATTGTAGCGGCGATGACTGAAGGTTTATTTTCACGTCGTTCTGCTGAGGGCACCTTGATTAAGCGGTGATTGGTTTCTAGGAAGCTTTCAATCAGTGTGTCTGTGTTTGCTGGTCTATACGCACATCATGTCAGGAAGTCAAGTGACTCTTTACTCACACTCATGAAGGGGTGTGAAATGTTGACAAAAATGATGCTGAGTGTATTGTGCTGGTATTTTGGCAGGTTTTGGACTGCTGTGGATAACTGACTTCTAAAGCTTTTGATATTCGATGCAGTGATTAGTGCAGGAGAATATTTGGAATGATTTCGGGGAAAATAAGGTAAAAAAAAAAATTATTTGGTCATTATTTTTATTTTGGTCATTGTAGCTATGAAATGTTACATTTTCCCACCAAATTCTTTGCTTTCAATTTTTTTTTCTGGATTACATTATAATTGTTTAATTAAATTGTAATAATCAAAAGAGTGACATTCAATTGTATTCTCAAAAGAGTCTCTGTTTTAATTTTTCTGTATTTTGTGATAATGTCATGACTTCATACAAATGAATGGTAATCAAACTATTCAATAGTTTAATTAATCTTTTAAAATGTAATCAGACAAAATGTAAAAATTCCTTTCATTTTTGGCAAACAAAGTGCTGCACCATAAAGGACTACATTTAAAACTTGGATGAAAATGTGTGTGATTTTTGTGTGAAATAGTTATTTATGTATATAAATACGAATTAAATGATTTTCATTATTTCTTGGAGTTGCTTTCTATTTCTCACTTTGGAAAAAATTACCAAAATAACTATTGGTACAAATTTTTGTCTAGATCGTGTAAGTTTTAGAGTGTCTGCTTGTTGCAGTATGTCGCTAAATTTTTTATAAAATGTTTATGATTCAGAATGCTAAATAAATGTCTACTTTTATTAAGATGTTAAGTTCGTATGTAAATGCAACAACTTAAAATCGGTCAAAATGCTTCCAAATGATGAAATTCTGTGTTTATTGTTATTGCTTTTTACCGTTGTTCTGCAACAATTGTATGCTTTGAGTGTTCTCAGTGTTCGGCAAATGTAATATTCAGTTATGCTAGCGTACCGGTGAATCAAGTTGTAAAACTCGATCGCTTGGGTCTTATGTTGTGTTTCAGCAAGCTTTGTAAAGGAGCTTCTAAACAATGGTCAGGCCATCTCGCAATGTCATGTCTCTGACACTTGAGATGAGACGACCAGCATCCTCATGCTCTTCAGTAGATTGTCTGGAGAACTCGAGACGTTCTTGTCTGCTCCATTGTTCTAGCACACATTACCTTCTCATCCATTCAAACCTAACACCATCATGAGTCTAATTACAGCGGACAGCAGAGTCACATTAAAACACACGACCGAGTCCCATCTACTTCTCAACTAGGCATACACTTAATTGTGTTTTCATTTTACAAAGACTTCTGTCAGCTTTTAATGTTCAGAGTGGTTAAATATCAGTCTGGTTGATGTATTGGTTTATCAATCAATGCCAATGTGCTCGAAAGGGCCAAATATTGACCGATATTAAATAGGCATGCCTTTTGATAAAAAATATATTTAGCCATTAAAATGGAATTGAGAAAAAAATAAACAGAAAAAAAATATTACAGCCTGTGTTTTATTAATTCTTTTTGGGTGAATTAGGAATAAAATTGTAAAATAAAATTCTTTAAGTTTTAAGTGATCTATATATTAGCATTGCATGTTTAATTCTTGTTCAGCATGGAATAGGAAACTGTATGGCGTAAATGTACTGTCCGTTTAATCGATTATACAGATTAATGATTAATGATGAACTGATAATGTCTAATTTTCACAACCAATGTTTTCTGAAATTATTGGAAACATGTAAGATTTTGCTGAACAAATGATACCAAGGTGTACCTCAGTGGCTATTATAACTAAAATCTAAAATCCATATATTCATTTTTTTTTGGATGCGAAATACTGTCATACTTAACATAGACAATGTCACAATGCTTTATTTGACTCTTGTCAAATCAACAATCTGCTGTTTTTGATTATTATAGCATAATTGCTATCAGACTGTATGGACAGGTGCAAAGCAAACAGGTTACGAGCTTTTAATTTCACAAACCTTTATTAGATGACTTACGATTGACATTTAAATCAGTGATGTGGGATTTGGTTCTTTCCATACAAGTCAAAGATTAATGAGATACTCTGGTTTATTTTTGGCATGAAAACGGTGAACCATATCTACGGTGTTTTGTTAATTACCACTGAACATCATTTTCAAAATGAAAGGTTTTGAGTGTAGAAATTGCACTAGGAATATTTCTTTTTGTTTTATATAGATTAATATAACAGCCAATCTAGGGCTGGGCGATATATCGAATATTAGCGATAATATCGGAGTAATTTTGACGACGATGTACAATTTGAATATATCGGGAATATCGAATATTTCAAATTCAAGCATACTTTCCCAAAAGAACGCGCCGAATGTCCAAAAAAGGAACCTGTAACTGCTGACTGCTCTACGCCCCTCTACTACGAGAGCTGTAATGATAGCGGTTGCCAGATAACAAGAGTTTAAATCTCCGAATCAGAGCTCCACTGTCACAAGGATACATTTTCTGCCCGGTGTTTGCTTATTTTAAGCAATCCTGCAACCATGCGCACGTGCTCACTCCTCATAGCGGAAGAGCCGCTGACGATAATCTGAAAACACTAACAAGCTGGAATTGAGGGATCTAATGAAAGCGTCGTTCAGCCGGTCTGTGTTCTGTCGTGAGATCTCAACTGTATTGTTTGCGTTTGTGATCGCAAAATAAATGCACTTACTCGACCGCTGATGTTTGAATAGAGAAACATAGGCTATGGCCATTTGGAATTACTATTGGGGAATTTCACTGATATGTTTACCAGTTTCCATAATATAGACAGAGAAAATGCAAAAGTCTTTGGTATTCATTTATATATATATTTATATATAAGAAATAGCTATGTGCTTCAGCAACTAGCTCCCCATCTAAGAGGGTTTTAAGTAGAGCCCGACCGATATGGATTTTTGGGGGCCGATGCCGATATTAACTCGAAAAGAGCCGATTTATAAGCCGATATTTTGATTTGAAAAATAATCTGGATATTAGACCCATTTCCTATAAACTGCATTTACACAACATTCAATAGCAAAATATCTGCCTGTTCTATGTATGTGGGCTGTATAGACCATTTTCCAGAATGGACTATGTTAAAAAAAAAAGCCTTAGATTACAGTCTCAATGACTAAACAATTGCACATCAAAAGTATATATTTTTTAATGATCAAAAAACAGTCTGGTTTTAAACATTTAACACTTTTACTTTCTTCCAGTTGAAGCTGGTTTTAACAGTCTGTGTGTTTACTGTAAATAAATTATAATACTAAAGTTAAAGTATTTGCAGAAGTAGTCCCACACTTCACCTTTTTCAGCCATCTGTAGGCAGAAAGAGAGACAGAGAAAGAATAAGCATGTGTATTAATAATATCACCATGTATCATTACTCATGTCATCATTAGAATTATAATAATAATAAACTGGAATCTCCTACATAGGCAAAAATGAGAAATATATATATATTTTTTTATTTGTCAAGCAATAGGTATTACCTACTTATATTTAACAATATTATTTCAACATTTTCCTGTTATGTCTGTAAAGCTGCTTTGAAACTATGTAAAAAAAAAAAAAAAAAAAGCGCTTGTTCAGCTCACATTTATTTACATGTCCCCTCTGGTTTAATCATTTCTGACGCACCTACTGTAGTTACTGTAACTACACTATATTTGCTCTCACAGACACATTCACAACAGACCCGTATATCTTCTCCTCTTCTCTTTGTGCAGTCTGAATCAAAACATCGTCTTGCCTACTATTACCGGAAGATTACGGAATCAATTAGAAGTTGAATGGTTAACGTTAGTGTCATGAACACACCGCTGTCAATTTTGAGAAGAACCACCTTCAAACAAGTTAATAGCAAGCATTTAAGGGGCCTGCTAAAAAGGAAGCTATTAGCGTTAGAGTAACGTAACCAGCCTGAATTCACCAAATTGTTCTCTGGACCTGAGGGTAGCCTCTTCTTCCTTGCTTCTCTCTTAATTCTCATCAGCAGGACTAGCGCTATCGCTCGCTTCTTACAACGGGACAGATACATGTTTGCTGCTGACCGAAAGGAGGAGGAACAGACTATGAAAGAGCTCCCGCTAAACGTTTTTAAAACTCCGCCTATGCCATAGCGCAGCGCAAATCGCGTTGTATCTGAAGGGCAATGCTGAGCCCAGCGGCAAGCGCCGTGCATACCGCGTACTGTGTGAAAGGCCCAATTACGCGGTCATTATGTGGGAAACACACCGCAATAGAATAAGAATAAGTTAAACGCTAACGTTATAGTTTGACCTCCTATTAACGTTCGCGCTCTTCCACTGATAAACATGGTATTAGCTTTGTGGCTAATCTAATATAGCAATGCATTAGCGGCTGTAAGTGATGTTACAGAATATTTAGAAGTAATAATGATAGGACCGTTAGCTAGAACTACCACACAGTTTTTATATACAGGGTATGAACTAAATCTACGATCATTTCACATGACGAACGACAGACTCACCGTCAAAACAGTTGATCGCTTTCTTCTGTAGTGGACTTCTGGCGCTGTTGTTAACTCTGGAGCTGCAGAGCTCCCTCTGGTGGGCACACTGTGCAACACTCATAACATGAGTGAAGCATGAGACTCTGTTTCTCATGTTTCATCGGCCGTTATAAATGCCGATGCCGATTTAAATGCAATTAGCTTATATCGGCCGATAATATCGGCCAGCGGATATAACGGTCGGGCTCTAGTTTTTAGTGTCAGTAGGAACATAGTTTCATGCCACAGAGCTTCTCTTAAAACGGCAGACAGTTGACAGACTTGTGTTCTTAGCTTAAAAACTTGTTAAAAAAATTAAAATAAAATACTTATCCCAGTTGCATAGTTTAAATTGTGAATTGCATGCACTAAAAAGTTGACAGAATGCACTTTCTGTAACTGTTACTTAATTTGCACTGCTTCAATTACATATAGGCCTACATGTATTTATTAATAAAAAGCAGTAAGTGATCTCTTGGTCTAGATTTTTTAACTGCTTAAATTAGCTGTTTAATCTAAATGTTTTTTTGTTTTTTGTTTTAATGGGCAAAAGAAAATCATGTTTTATTTTTTATTATTTAAATGCAAATGCAAACATATCGAGATAT
The DNA here is from genome assembly GCF_963082965.1 of Carassius carassius. Classification (NCBI taxonomy): domain Eukaryota; kingdom Metazoa; phylum Chordata; class Actinopteri; order Cypriniformes; family Cyprinidae; genus Carassius; species Carassius carassius. The sequence continues at coordinate 2,557,812 of NC_081766.1, forward strand.
ATATCGAATATCGTAAAAAATTTGACAATATCGAGATATCATTTTTTTTTTTGTATATCGCCCAGCCCTAAGCCAATCACACAGCTTGCTTCAACAGCTGTTCACCATTTGTTTTTTTAGAAAAATGTCTTTATGGCAAATATTTCGCCAAAATTCTGGTTCAGTTTAACTTGAAGAAATTGTGACAAATATATTACTGTTGTATTCTAAAATGTACTTTCCATAGTGCTGATGATAATAATAATATAATTTTTCAAGATATATCATACAAGATGTGCTTTTCTTCCTCGTTTTAATTTATTGTTCTGTTCTGCGACATCTTATTCAACAATAAACAAATAAGTAAATAAAAAATGCAGTTATTATAAATTAATTGTATTTTCATCAAACACAATAAAAAATGGTAAACAGACTTCAAGAAAAAATTAAATGGATTTCAAGTTATGTTTATCATCAAGAAGTTGAATTCATTCTTTAGGTCCAACAAAAATGTGGAAAGCATTTTCTTAACGGTAAATGAATATCACGGTAATATTTTTGGCTGCATCGCCCAGTCCAACTTTAAACTTTGCACATTTATCGATAAACATTTAGTTTGCAGAAAGATCTCTGAAATGCCTGACAGTGAATCTGACACCAGTGGGATTTAACAGACAACATAATGAAGGCTTGTGTGAAAATCTAAGATTCAAGACAAACTAGTTTGGTCGCTTTGGTGACATATCTGCCTTTTCAAACCTTGGCAGATTTTGGCATCATTTTGATTGTAATTTGGGAAATGGTGGTGTTCTGTCTGGTCCTGTCTTTTTGAGCACGTCGAATACATGCTGTAAACTGATATTGTTCTCTGTTGCATTCAGTCTGTGTGTGTTTTTGCTCTTTTGTGTGAGTGTTGGATTATGCTGCAGTCATGTGAAGTGAAACCAACCTCGCAAATACAGGAACAAGAAACCTACTTTGACAGCAGCGTGTTGCTTGTGCATAATGTGTGTGTTTGAGCCAAAAGTGGGCGGATCGTTCAGTTTGCACAATATGTGCTTGACAGGAACGTGTTGTCAAGCTCTTTTTTTTTTTTTTTTTTTGTCGAGACGGTTGACGGTCATGTGCTGGTTTTGCAGGAGCTGCAACAACTTACAAGGCCTCACAATGTCATCTACTGTATATGAGCGTGTTTATCTTACTGCAATTCATAAATAATTACAAAATGTTAGCATGAATTGAGTTCTAAATCATTGTTATAATGGCCATTGCATGTTTTTGACATTGATAATTTAAATAGTCATAATTAAACATAATTTCATTGCTAACATATAAAACATACCTCTAGTCACACACCTTCTTGTACTTTATTATACAATTTTCCACATTTTATAGTACAGTTATCATAATGACTTGTTACTTGTTGGCTGCTCCAAAGCATCTATTTATTTGTATATTTATTTGTGCGCTTTATTGCTTGAAATTCACTTGGTATCATGTTTACATTTATGTATTTTTTTTAAACATAAAAACTATAATAGTAGTAGCAGTAGTAGTAATAATAATAATATTTTATTATAAATGTTTACATTAACTCTAAAAGATTATATGCATATAGCTTGGAATGAACTTTGTAATCCTATAAATGCTAAATACGAATATACAAAACTGTAATATTAATAATAATAGTAATTATTTCTTAATGTTGACATTTAAAACAATAATGGTATTTAATAAAAATGATGTATAATAATAATAATAATAATAACAATTTATACACACAGGTGTGTTTATTAAAACATGCATTTTAAATTGATGCTTTTATTAAAGCATCCATTTATTTATGTATTAATCATATTTTTTTATTCTTGTGTCTATCTTACATGTTATTATGTATTGTTGTTTAGTTGGCATTTATATACACATTGTATATAACTACAATGGTAATTTCAAACAATAAAGTGTGGTTAATGGTTTTTAAGATCATCAAAAACATAATTATATATGATACAGATGTGTGAGTAGTGTATAATTTGCAAGTCTTTGATGCATTTTGATTGTTATAAAACAATACTGTATTGAATTATATTGTGGTATTTATAATCAGGCACTGAATGGAAATCCCCCAAAAGTCTTTTTAGCCAGTAGAATCGTTTAGAGGTCTAAGTGTGCTAGAATTTGAACAGGCTTTTGGCACAATATCAGAGCTGGGCGATACTCATTCGCTGTCTCTGGCAAGGAAATGTATGTGATTGGATGTGTGGATGAAAGGGACTGAGGAGGCAGATGTGGAGATCTAACGTCTTTACCCATGATCCCGTTCTTAGTGTGGCAGCAGTATGGGATTACTGTGTTTTAAGTGAGGCTCAAAGGAAAGAGGAATAAAAGATTTGTTGCTTTTGACTGACTGGTTTAAGTCACATTTCAGCGCTGGTGAACTGACTTGAAATGGAAAGAGCCAAATAGTGAATAGAGCGTAGCGCTGGCTTAAACCCAGAGGCCTGTGCTGTCAGGAGCGCTGTCTGTTTTACACATATTTAATAATGGGATGGTTCCCGTTGTTGGTTTGTCATGCTTTGATGTGGTGGTTTTGTTAGTTTTTTTTTTTAATGGAAATTAATTTGATCACTAATGTAAAGAAATGGGTGGAACACCATTTTCATTTCTGTGTAAAATTCTCCCCAATTCACCAATTTCCATCAAAATACAAGTTATTGACATTTTATTTTCTTTAGCAGTGCCAGTCATATGCTTATATATTGCATTATATTATATTGAGATATTATTTTTCTCACTGTATTGCATCAATATTTATGTGTGCATTAATATTCTTTAAAGCCAGTAAATAAAAATAAAAAACAGTTTTCTATTAGATACCATGTTGGGCAGAAACAAACATGTCTTTGTTGCAGTTTTTTTCTTTATCAATATAATATTTGCCGACATTGGCTAAAGAATAAATGACAAATATTTTGAAAACATGTTACTTTTATTTCTTATTTTGTATACAGTTTTTATATTTTTTTTTAAATAAAAACACCAATTAATTAATTGTATTTATTAATTTATTTTTATTTATTTATTCATTCATTTATTCATTTATATATATATATATATATATATATATATATATATATATATATATATATATATATATATATATATTCATTTATAAAAATAATTCATCATGTATTTATTTACAATAAAACTATTTATTATGGTTATTATAGTAATAATAATACTTTTTAAATAGTTCTAATAATATTTTTTTTGTTTAGTTATTTGACCTTTATGTATATGACTACAAAGTTAATTTAAAGCAATTAAGTATGCATGCAAATAAATGTTTATTGTGGTACATTTTTGTTTGGATGTTGCAAAGAAGACATATAGGCAGATTTTTGTCTTTTAGCAGCTGAACCCTGTACTGGTCTGTTTATTGTTTAGTGTTTAGAAGCAGTTTAGGCATTGTTTGACCCTTTGACCTTTCTTACCCTGTCTAGACGTCTCCTGACAGATGTCAGGGGTTTTGAATTAAGTAATGATGCACGCACTCATTGTATTTGTTGAATAATGTTTGTACTCTGTTGTTCACGTTTCCGTTTCAGTCTTGCATCGAAAGCAGTTTTAAATGCATTTTCTTATTAGAACGCTTTGCAATTAAGCTGTCATTGAATTCTCGTCGTTGTTGTTGTTGTATTCTCAGTGGTCCGAGGATCCGGGTCATTCCCATGAGGCATGTTAATGCGAGATATCATCTCAGGACAAGTCTATTAAAGCGTCTGTGACTCACCCTGCATCGGACTGAGTCACCAGAGTCATTTAATGTGCAGAAATCTTCTCTGTATAGTATTTTAATTTAGTAGTAGTAGTAGTAGTAGTAGTAATAAAACAATTGTGAAGCCCTAAAGCGCAGTCACCAAGAACGAACAAGTTCATTTTAATGAATCGGTCTCAAAAGCATGAAATATAATTCTTAATTGTTTTATAGGAGTCATTAAGGAGACAGTCCTGTTCCCTTCCCTAATGCCGCTCGCAGTCTCTGTTTCGGTCTTTCTGATCCTCTCTGTACAGTTCGATGTGTAATCAGCCTGAGCACTAGTAGGAAGCTGATTATAACCACACAGTAATAGCAAGACTAACACTCATCTACTGGCCTGTGCCCTAATCCCTCTCTCCCTCTCTTTTTCTATTTCCGTCTCGCTCTTTTCCTCCATGCTGTTCTCCCGTCATTCCAGTTTCCAGCTCCCTTCGGTTGCCCCCCCGCCCTGGCTGTGTAATCTGCAGTAAAAGGTGCATTGTTCTGTGTGGCGTGGGTATCTGTGGTCATTAACCTACATACTGAGCAGCAGGCCGAAAAGCTTTCTCAGATGCCCTCTGATCAGGAAGTTCAGCGCTCGCTTCTCAGTCTGTTAACCCTTTCCCCCCCCCCCCCCCCCCCCGTTTGTCACTACGGCTTTACCAACATAAAATAACATTTCAGCCTTTCTACAGAATGTGTAGATCTATTCAATGTGTCACTTGCTGATTCTTTGTAATTAATTGAACATTTCAGTCCTATAACCTTCATAAGGTATTCAAAAAGTATTCAGACACAACCTCATTTAAAAACAAGTGACCAATCACTGCAGTGATACATAATTACCAATCACAATCAATGATGTTACACATTATAATATTAGAAACATCCTGTAGAAAGGTTATCTCAAAACTTACTCTTATTATTACACAATAGATGGAAAAGGCAATAATACACTACTTTAAAAATACACTATAGCATCACATTGAACTGTACTTCTTCATCCCCATAAGTGATAAAGTTTGAAGAGTAAATATCCAGATTAACTCACATCTTAATAAAAGCTTTTCTATATCACCCCTTCTCGGTGACTTAGTATGACCACAAACAACAACAAATGACTTTGAACAAATTGATCTTATTAAATATGACTTAGACTTGGGAAGTTTTACATAAATTAGATTATTGGAGTACATAGGGCCTTATGAAATCCGTTTTATTTTTTCCCAAATTCTTTTATCTATATAAATTAAAGGTTTTTAATGGGTTTTTTTAATGGTTAAATGAAAGTTTATCAATCAAAACGTATGTTTTGAAATTATAAAACTTATACAGTTTAACAGCAATTTATTAAAAGTTTAACAAATTACTTTTTTAGGGCCCTACGAAATGCATCTTTTTTTTTTCTTTTCTTTTTTTTTCTTCTGGTAATTAAATGAAGGCTTAAAACATTAATTACATTTTTCTCATAATCCAATAAAAATTAAACCCTTTCGATTTTTTTCCGAAAAAACTAAGTGCTGCACAATTTGGTGTAAATTTTTACTTCAGCATGTTACTTGCTGATTCTTTGCAATTATTTGTCCAATTTATTAACAATTTTTGTGTGAGAAAAAAAGGAAAAATTATATTTTTATGAATACACATTGTTTTCAGCTACTATATAGTTGGCCAGTATGCATATTCCGACCCAGCGATAGTGATGCTGCTAATGGTTTCCAAATCAGTCACTTACAGTGCTGCATGTGTCTTAGATCTTTTGTTAACTGATTCCTCCAATTGACCTGTGGTCTATAATTTTGATGTGTTGTAGAATAAACAAAAAGTGCTGAGTGTTGTATGATTTTAGCAGAATGTTGGGGGAAGGGGAGCACATTTACTTGGGCAAATAACAGCGGGACATTCAGATGATGTTGTTATAGAAGTCAGGCTTGAGACTCAAGCTGTGAGCGGCCTATTGTTTTTATGAAAGCGTATGAGTGGTGCGTTTGCGACTCTCGCTTTTCCTAAAGACTGTTCTGATCTCCTGGATGCACATTTCATTTTGTGAACATTCAGTGTAATGTTCTATGTTTTATCATGCACTTGTATGTTGTAAAATAAGGTGAGATGTGTTTTTTTGTGTGTGAGGCTTGAGTATTAATGCTTGTGTTGGTAAATGTCTGAATGGAAAATGATTTCTCGTAACTGGAAGCTTGGGTTTGTCATGTGACCTTCAGCAGTAGCCAATGACAACTCGACTTTTCATTCAGAATAGAACTAGAGCTCTGAAATGATTCGAAACCACTGCAAAAGATCTTAATAATAATAAATTATTTTCAGGATTCAGATTTTAAGTGTTTAAAAACAATGTATAATGTATTTTTACTTATCTTCACAGACTGATTTTGGCAGAACTTGAATGCGTATCTTTTGATTTAGATTATTTTATTTAATGAAATATTTGATAATTCTCAAAATACTTTCTACGTTACAGTACATTAGGCAAAACTTAGTACATACTTGAGCAATACTTTCTAATAGTCAATTATCATTTTGAGTTCATTTCTACATCTAATAATAGATTTTTTTACATTTCAAGTCGTATAAATTAACATTAGTTACAATTTGAGGAATTCGTGAATAGAAGCAGAATTTAACCTTATAGATAAGGTTTCTCTATTACTCTATTAAGTCTTATCTATTCACAATTATACCATTTAACTATGATTTTTGTCCACTTGCCGTTCATTTTACATTTTGAAACTGAATATTCAAAAATAAAAAGATGGGAATTTATTTTAATCATTGGGAATTGATTGGTTGTGAACTGAATGCAAGTTAAATGTCTAATTGTCTTTTGCATATTGTTAAATATAATGCTCAGTTTTAAGTTATTTAAGAGGTAAACCCATTTCATTTTGATTTAAGATTAAAAATGATTTGTTTCTGTGTGTATTTAATAAGATGATGCATTATTTGTCAAGTAAAATGTTCAAACTAACCCTGAATGTGTGAATATCTGTAGACTATAATACAGTTCTGTTAGATTTCCATATATGTGTGCTTTTTAAATTGAAACTGAGAACGTAAAAAAATGTCTAAAAATTCCCATTGCAAGATGACAAACGGCTCGTTACGATATGAAAGTGTGACTAGGTCTATGTCTCATTTGGACCACATGCTCTCAATACACACATCAAAATACAGGCTTTCTAGCCTCCACATGTGCGCTGTGTGTAGAAACTATTCTTAGTGCGTCTGTCCTCCTCTGCAGTCACTAGATCAGGTTACCGTGTTCCATGCAGCTCTTTCACATGCCATCCAACGTGTGTGTGTGTGGGTTCACTTAGATACACTTTGGGGACAAATTTGTCTTCAGAAGTGAGCTAAATCTAACAAACCTTCCTTTTGGCCATATTTGGCGATGAACCCATTAGATGCAAAAAAAAAAAAAAAAGTAAACAATGTTGATTTTAAAATTTCCTTTTGGAGTGTAGTGTGGGATTGGATTAGTTTATAGTAATCATTACTAGGCTTGAATAATAAATTATTGTATGTCCTATTTTAAATGGCAAAGAAATTGGAATACAATATATTTTTTTGTATTTTAGAATACAAAATAGAAGATTTTTAACAGTCCTGTTGCGGCGCAGACACGGTGTCAGCATAGTTCGTCAGTACAGTCAGTAATGTAGCAGATTGAAAAGCTAATATCTTTCTACAGTAGGGCTGGGACAACGCGTCGAGGTCATCGATGATGTCGACGCAAAAAATACGTCGACGCAAAATATGCGCATCGATTCGTCGACCTGTTTTTATTTCTCTAAAAAACGTTTGCAAAACGTTTACCTTATATGCGCTTAATATACGCGATGGCCGGATCAACATTCTGTCCCACGTTATATAACCAATCCAGGGGTTTTTCTGCATTGATCTTTTTTTTTTGGCGGCTGTCAAAGCCTTATTTGATCGGTGAGTGACAGTGACAGGGCGCGTACGAGAGAGAGCCCCGGCTGCGTGCGCACTCACAGTCTTCAAACAACACGAGCGCTTCTTGCTCTCTCCCTCCCTTGTGCATATTAATCAAAATCATTAAACACGATAGAAAAAGGGCGAAACACCAAAGTTTCACGTGCGCTCGCGCACTCACAGTCTTCAAACTACACGAGCGCTTCTTGCTCTCTCCCTCCCTTGTGCATATTAACCAAAATCATTAGACACGATAGAAAAAGGGCGGAACGCCAAAGTTTCACGTGGAGCATTCTGAGATTTTTTTTCTCCATGACAGGCTGCTGGCTCCAACTGTTAATTTTTTTTTTTTTTTTTTTGTAAAAGCACTCTCTGTATTAGCTTAAAGCCCTCAAGTTTACATTTACATACTGTATTCTTTCAATTGCTCTAAACAAGTATTTTTGGGGTGACCTTTTTTATTGAATACTAGACATCAAGTTGTTGTTATTTTCATCTGAAAGAAGAACTTTTTTTCAGTAAGCTAGGTCCTATGTGTTCAGTAAGCTTGTTTCAGTAAGCTATGTGTTTTCAAGGTTTTATTGAATGCTATCTCTATACAAGTGCAAAGTAATGCATTCTTAGTCTTTTATTTTGTAATTTTAAGAGCAATAAACATATATTGCAATGTTAAGGAATTTATGTTTTTTTTTCATTCAGATATGTAAATCAACATGTATAAATTGTTAGTAGTCAATTAATGGGGAGATAATCGAAATCAAATCGGTCTGAAAAATTAATCGTTAGATTAATCGATGCATCGAAAAAAATAATCGCTAGATTAATCGTTTAAAAAATAATCGTTTATCCCAGCCCTATTCTACAGTCCAATAGATGGCAGTGGCTTGAGTCTGTTGAATGGTCATTTAACACTACGTTGTCACATAGTTGGAAATGTTCAATGCTAAGTAAATAAACAATAATGTTACCATCTTTTACTCTCACAATGAGCTTATAATATTCATATATATTATAATATGCTTCATTAGTAGAGCCCTTTGATTTCCGAAATGCAGAAAACATGGACGGATATTCATAAAAACGGAATTTACCATATAATGAAAAATTGGTCTTATTTTTTATTAACAGGTCAGTACACACACACACACACATATATATACAGTACTGTGCAAAAGTCTTAGGCCACTAGTATTTTCATTAACAAAATGGTTTTAAGTGTCAGTAGTAAATATCAGTTTACATTTCCAAACATTATTTTTGCTATTAATTGTAATAATCCAGTGAGAGTTTTGTTTGCACAAGAAGTCTGACAACAGTCAGTGCTCCACACAGAGATCTGATCTCACATCATCCAGTCTGTCTGAAGAAACAGAGACCGAATAAATCCAGATGAACTGTGGCAATGTCTCCAAGAGTGCACCTAGGACAAAAGCTTTTTTTTAATGCATAGTGTGGTCACACCAAATGTTGATTTTAACTTAGTTAATAGAAGTTCATTAATAAAATCTATTTATGGCATTATTTTTGACTGCATCATCACGTTACAGCATTTGTGCACAAGTGCCTAAAACTTTGCACAATTCTGCAGCTTAGCAGGTTATATATATGTCTACATATAAAGAGTATCGGCCGATATATTGGTAGCGCTCCTTTTTTTTTTTTTTACTCCCTAATATTGGAATCGACACTGGCCCACAAATCCCATATCGTCAGGCTCTAGTTTTAATGAGTGAGTCATTTAGGAGTACTCAATTCAATACATTTCTAGTTTATTTGTATAGCGCTTCTTACGATACAAATCATTGCAAAGCAACATAACAGAAAATTTAGTTTTTACAATATTTAGTAGTAGCTTATCAGTGGTGACTGTCAGTTTATGTGCATATGGAAGACATTTTCTGAAAAATGTATTAAAGATGTAGTCAAACAGACGATGAACACTATTCATAGCAGTTATTATATGATGCAATCACACTTTTGAGTACTGAATGGAGATCTTTAGAACCTTGCTGGAATGCCTTTAAATTGCATGATTTTATTAAATTTTTTTTAATTATCAAGGCTTACAAACAGATGCAAATGATAAACCTTTTGTGACTGTGGCAGTGGCCCGACTGGGCAAGTGACAAATCCGTCACCTGTCCTTTCACGCTGGCCATTGGGCAGTCCTTATTGTCGAGGCCTGATAAGTATTGCTGTTTCGCACAATTTTGCGCTGCAGATATTCAAAGCACTTGAAGTAGAATGATTGCGTCTTTTTATTACATAAAGCTTTAGTATCTCTGCTGGATTCTTTACTCCTGATTTTTATTGGTAGCAGCTGTCCGTGACTCACACACGAGACTTCTAAGAGCTTGTCATCTCAAAAACATCAGTTCTTTGCCGTTTCAGATGGCTTCAGCAAAGTCTTGCCACTTTCTCTTCCGCTGTATGGTTATGCCGAGACTGCAGTGCGTGTTTAGTATGAGCAGAAAGATTTAGCACAACACCAACTCAGTCAGATTACGACATGCTGCTGTTAAACCTTTTTTCACTCTATAACACTTTCCATCACTCGGACTGCATCACCAAGCAGATGTTTAGCACACAAATGTGCCATCTGAACTCTGTCATGACACTTCCTCCATGAAACACAGAGCATATCGAGCTATAATGCTGTCTGTTGTACACTTCTAACCTATGTGGTGTCCATTTGTTTTCCTTCAGTTTTCCTCTGTTCTGTATTATGTGTAAACCTTGTGCTTACTGTATCAGACAGTAGCTTAAAAATCTATTATGTCCTGTCGCAGTAAAAGGAAAATTCTGTGTAACACCAGCATTTCATTTGTAGTGTAATTTGTTCGAATCATGGCTTTACACTTATAAACATACTGCAGTGGCAGTACTACGGTACAGGGTTTGTATACAATGCTACTTTCAGATACACCAGGATTGCAGTATTAATATACCTAGATATTTACATGGTGAATATGATAAAACTGCCCAAAAAATTTAATACTAAAAGGTACATATAGACCCATGCAGAATCTGCAGTCTGCTCAGATTTTTGGGGAATATCTGTATTATGTGGGATTGTGTTAATATTTATAAGATCGTCAATCTGATCTGTTTATTTTGAGCTTGCAGTACATGGGAGATTTACTTAATGGTATTTTTTTTAATAATAAATAAAACTTAAATGGCTAGTTTTTGATCTGTATTTGTATATGTTTAATACATTCTAATATAGACGTCATTTTGAGTGTCATAATTATATCTTATAATGTTTTTACAAACTAAAAGTCATAACTGGCGAAAAACTTGTCATAATTATGACTTGGCATGTGATTTATTTTTATTTATGATTTGCATGTATTAATATTTTTTAAAAATTCTAAGCCATAATTATGACAAAAGTTGATTTTATTGGTCCTAATTTTACTGTCATAATTATTACTCAATTTATTAAACTAAATGCATATAAATTCAGAAATATGACAAAAATCCAATGCTTTTTTTGGTCATAGTTTTGACTTATAATTATGATTTAATGTTATAATTTTGAGTTTTTCTGTCATTTATTACTTACATACATACAAAAATACATGCAAATAAAGTCATAAATATGACAAAGTAGTTTTTTTTTCTGATTTAGTAGTAAGTCAATCTCATAATTTTGTATTTTCTCACTTTTCAATCTGAAAGGTTTTGCTTTGTGTCGGCTTTAAAATGTCACACAGCAGGCGCATGGCATGAATGAAATTTATTATCGTACTACTGTCTGTACATTAACAAATACGATTCGAGTTTCATGAATCCTCAATGTAAATAAATGAACCATTTTGAAGAGATATTTCCAGTTCTGAATACATGTGTTCCATTGTCAGCATTGCCTCTGTAGGCACTTTTATTTTTTAGAGCAACAGTTTGAAGTGAATCTTTCTGAGCAAGTTAGTTAACATTACTTAAACCATGTGTTTATACCTAGATACTTGAAGAATAACACATCCAGTTTAATGCCCCAGACATCTGAAGGAGACAATATTGCTCTCTGGAGTACTGAGTCCTGTTATTGAATGAATACATTTTAATAATATATATCATTAATAATATATTTATTATGTGTTTTATAAAGCAATTAAGCAGGTAGGGAGCTGTTTATAACATGCCAATTTTTTTTTTTTTTTTTTTTTTTTTTTGGTGTAAGTGTAATTTATTCTGAAGCAATAGTTTTATCAGGGCTCTATCAGGTCTTACTTTCATCAGCATATTTGTTATTTGTCTTAAATTGATTTCTAGGACACTTTTAAACTTTATGAAGTGCGATATTTTCTTAACCTTATTAAATGTACTTGTCGTCATTTCACATATTCTTAAATTTTATGGTTGTTACCATTCAATGAAATCAGTTTCAACAAACTCATCTTTGCACTGCAGAGGAAACACCGAAGCTGTATCAAAAGTGCCATTTAGATGTGTTTACTAAGACTTTTTAATGAAGATAAGAGGTTGCATGAATGCATTTACACAGTAAAACTGCAAATGCATAAATAATGTTGTAAGATTAATGCCACTTTTTTTTTTTACACACAAATATTAAATGTTTGGAAGATGCAATGATATTTTAAAATATGAAAACAAAGCATCAATAGGTGGCAAGTCACTGTCTTAATGAGTGAGTCTTTGATTCAGCGGATTCGTTCAAACGTCTGATTCATTTAATAAATGAAGCAAGTGACTGTCTTTATGAATGCCTCATTGAATCATTGACCTGATTTGCTCAAAAGTACTGAATCATTCAGTTACAAAACACTGTTGTGTGTTGCTCAGAGGTGTGTGACTCTTCTGCTGTGGCTTTGCTTAGAACTATTTTCTTTTGGTTTTTTTTTTGTTTGTGTGCAGTTGCACTTATTAGTCAGACAGATGCAACTTGATACTGTCCATACATTATTAGTTTTACAGTTATCAGTCACCGTTTACACTGAAAGTAGTAAAATCAGAGTAATTCTCCAAAAAGTTTCGGTGCTTTCCTAGTTATTGTTTGTGACTGACATTTTAATCAGATTACTTCTCCAGTCAGGCAAGTAAAATTCTCTTTAACGTCAAGCCCTGCACCCATTGTGATTGGGATTTTCCAGCCCATCATGTTCTTTTTGTCTGTCAGAATGTTCTTACAAATTTAAAGAAAAAGTTCAGCCAAAAATTACAATTGTTATCATTTGGTCAGCTTTTATGTCATTCCAAACCTGTATGTTTTGCCTTTTTATGAGATATTATGATATTATAAGATATAAATTCTTTTAATTTTGATTATATTGTTTTTGTGAACGATGAAAGTCTGCGTGGTTTAAAACATTAGGTATGTTTACATGCACAAATTTTCATCTGAAATGTTCTGTTTATATGTACTCTTAACATTGCAATCTTAAGGTGTCATAAATGTGATGAGAAACTAGTGGCGTTTAAGCATTTGAATTATTTTTTTCCTATTGATCGGATTGTTTCAGGTCTTCACCATTACTTTAAGTCGGATTGAAGTTTCAGTGGGATCGAGATAAATCAGATGTATGTAAACATTTACTTAAAAGCTTTTCAATCTGATTTAGCCATCAATCAAATTGCTAATGGATTGTTTCGTTGCATGTAAACATAGCTACTAATTCCCCATTGACTTTTATAGTATAGACAAAAGAGAGGTTTTCTTTTGTGTTCCATAGAAGAAATATTCAAAATAGTGCATATTGAAATATTTAATCTTGAAAAATATTGAATTATGAAGTTATTTGAACACAAAAGCTTCAAAGCTCTGCAATTTTATTTTTGTACGTTGTTGCATTGCAAAAATGTTAGACCACAAGTTTTATTATTATTATTATATTTTTTTTATATATATATATAAATTCAATTAATATGCTCTTTAGTTGGGAGTATTTTTAAGAGAGTTTTTATGATTGATAATTTTATGATTTGTATGTAGTTTTATTTTTTAAAACATTCTAAGTCATAATTATGGCATAAAAAGTAAAAATGATGACAAGTAGTTTTGTTTTTTACATTTTGACTGCCATAATTGTGACTTCGATTGGATTAAAATACATAAAAATAAAGTTGTAATTATGACAGTCAAAATTATTGCATAGTTATTTTTTACAATTTTCATTCATAATTAAGACTTTTTATGACTTAAGATTTAATGATTTATATGTATTTGTATTTTTAACGCTTTAAAATTCATAATTATGACATTTGATTTTTGTTAGTTCTTGCATTGAGAAATGTGTCAGACAGTAACTTCTAATGCAATGCAAGAACATGTGCCTGCAATAGGAGCTGTAGCAGACATTAGCATAAACTGTGATCTGCTACGATCAGTTCTTACTTTCCAGTCAGTTACTCTTATGGTGGAGAAAGAGCTCGAAGAGGCTCTTGCTGAAATAGTTAGACACGTTTGCATCTGCAAATTGGTTTCTGGCTTTAATGTTCCCGACCACCAAGAGAGTAGCATGATTCCCTCTGCTCTGATTTGTCTTTTGTGTCTTGATTCCTGCCAGGCGTTGTGACTCAGTGTTTCTCCATTCAGAGAATATCTGGCCGTTGGTAAATAGTTTACCTCTGAAGATTTGATTGCAGTTTCCTGTTGTTTGTTTAGCGCTGTGCTGCTGGATTACGTTTGTGTGTTTAACTGCAGCATTTTCTGCTTGTCCTTTTGCTATACTGTAGATGTTTTTATACAAACTGAATTACACTATTTATTACACATTTCATGATTTGATCAAAATTTGAGCTTGCTATTCGATTCAATTCCAAACTTCATTCCTTTTGATTTAATATCATTAGCATTTATCGTGTACAGTATGTCAGGTTTTTCTCAAGAAAAATGTAATTCTCTGAACTAATGCTGTAAAATAAACAGGGAATAATGACATATTACTATAATATTAAAGATTAAAATTCAACAACTGATTTGCATGCAAACATTCAAATTGCACAGAAGACTGTTTTAATAATATAGTTATGTCTTTACAGCATTTTGTGTTTTTAGTACATTAAGTAACATTAAGTAAAAAAAAGTGGCTGTAATAAAAACTATTTTTCATGATGGATTTATTCAAACATGCAGTAAATATTAAAGAACAAGCAAAGTACAATAATAAATATTAAAAATAGTGCTTATATTTATTAAAAATCTAGCTAACTTTCAAGCTATGGACACTGAAGGCCTTTTCTGTGATAAATGTGACAATGTCACATGGTTTCCAAGCTGTTTTATTAATGTTTTTCATGGTTGAAACACTGATTAAGACATGATAAATTTCATTAAGTTGAACTGAATTTTCTTCTGATGTTAATTCGTGCTTATTTCATACTATAATTAGTATTAAAGAGGACTGGATGACTGGTTCATGTGCCGCTTGAACTGAGGCGGCTATAGCTAGGGCTGCATGATTGACAATCATAACTGTCGATTATTCCTTTGAAATTGTATTTGCGATTATTAATTACGACTATCACAATTTACATTGAATGATGTTTATGCCATTGTTTGATGCAACGTATTTTTATATGAAAATAAACAAGCTGAAAACACTAACTGAAAAACCTTTAGTGCTTTTCTATGGTATTAAGCCTCAAATGTCAATTATGCATCAAATTGGTTTCTTCTTTTAAAGGGTAACTAAACCCCTGGTCAGAGCCTGACTCCACCCACTGGCAATATTTGAAAAATGCTGAAAAGTGGGCAGAGCACAGCGGAGATAGAGGGGATGAACCGAGGGCGGGGCTGAGCGGGTGGGGCGTGAACCTGAGACCCGCAGTGACGGATTGATTGACAGCTGCTGTCAGAGTCGCTAAAATGGAGAGTGGCTGTAGTGACGCTAGTAGCTTTGCAACAGAGCGTTCATTTGAAGTAAAGGACTTTTCTCCCCCACCTTCACCTGAAGTAGAGGATGTCGAGGTGTCTGGCCTGAGCCATATCATTTCGAGCCGCTGGCTCAAACTGCGTGGAGAAGCCCATTTCCACCTCCATTGCTTTGGAGAAGCAATCCCGCGTAGAATGCAGTTTGCACAATCCAGCTCTAGGCGGGAACTCGCGGTCTTCCAGGCCAAGTGCATGAAACCACTGGCGCCTAATTTTAAAGTATGCTGTTATTTTGTAAACTCAACTTTTATTTTGACGGGCTTCTGTAAGAAACTAGCAGAAGCTAATGAAGTGACTCTTAGAGCAGCTGGGGATGAAATTTGTGTATTCATATCATCATAACGAGATGACAGTGGCTGAAAACACTGAGCGTCATCTGCGATTGTATAAACAAAACATTCATTCATTCATTCATTCATTCATTCATTCATTCATTAATTGCGGAAATTATGGCGCCTTTACACGTGAAGTCAAATACTAACTCAGATTTTAAGTATTACTGTACAATTTTACCTGAGCATTGCGAACCACGCATATTGCTTTGTTCTTGGTTCTTATCAACAGTTTCTTCGCCATGATGAGCGCTGAATGAGTGACGGGCTTTTTGGTGTAACCGTGCGCAAATCTAGTGGAGAAGACTAATGAAAAGATTCGCATTAATCAGATCTTCTTTTAAATGTTTGCTGAAATAAATACCAGAAAAGATGGCTTTTGAGAATCGATATCGAATCGCATCATTAAAAAAAAAAAAAAAAAAAAAAAACTATTAATCGAAAAATCGTTTTTTTTATTTGTGCCCAGCCCTACATTTTAGCATGTAAACTCACAGGCACAGAAACAGAGCAGATTTAAAGAGAAATCTAATGTGCAAAAACACATCCAAAAACAAAAAATCCACAATTCACAAGCGTGTACCATGGATGTCGCACAGAGCATTCATTATTCCATATATTTATTAATTGTGGCATCCCCATGTGTATATTGGTGATCCTTAAATTAATGTTTCCCTCTAAATAAGTGGACATCATTTGGTCATTAAGGGTGCACTGTAAGACCTTTTATATTTATAATATAATATTATAATATAAGTAATGTGAAAAATTATGCTATATTAAATCAGATTCAGGTCGCTATAGAATGCAACTCAAATGATAAAATGGTCTAAAAGGGACTAAAATATCAGCACTGATGCATCAATAACATGCCATTTGTGATGTTGATGAGAGGATGTCTGCATGTAAGGTACGAAACACCATTTTTAATTATTAAAATGTTAATATTGGCTAAATCAAAAAGGCATGAACTTCTGAGAACATGTTTCTGTCCTGAAACTTGCATTGGTTTGAATGGGTTGGTTTAAAAGGGTGATTTGAATTTTGTTCTTTTTTTTTTTAAAGCTCAATAGTCCGGTTGTAACTTGTTTGTGAGAGTGAAACTTCAGAGAGGGTGGATTATTGGGTTTAAGAGGCTGTGCAGCAGGGTTTTAACGCTGGCACAGCGAGCACAGGAAATCTTGTGGTGTAGTTGTAACACACTTTTGTCCCACACTGATGATGCACGGACAGCGCAGCTCTTTTCTCCTCACCGCCTCCTGTTTCTCAGCGGGAGTGACTCAGCTGGTTTTTACTCCGTCCCGCTGGGTGTCAGGTGTCGTGGAAATGTTCTTTCCCATGAGCCTCTGCTCTGAGTCATCTGCTCGAGTCTGTCGGGGAAGGTATTGTTGATGTCTGTGGGTCTCTGCTGATTTGCCTTTCATCCAGAAGAGACCCGGCTGCCAACGTCAGACGCTCTCTAATGGCCTATTTTCTTGTTTGTTGCTCTGAGAAAATGCTGAATAAAATGTAAAGCAGAAACTCAAGGCCTTGTGTTCGGCTGCTGGGTGGTGTGAAGCTTGTTTTGATGTGTAAACAACTCTTTATTGTTTTGGCTCTTAATTGTGTTGATGCAAAATGAATGCAGATACATGGTTTACAGTAGCCATAAAGCATGAGAGCATTTGATCAATCAAATATGTCTTCAACACACTAATAACATGCAAAACAGAGTGTGTCATGTATTTTTTGGCCCGTAGCTTTAGAGTCTCTCTTAAGAGTTTCTCTGGTGGCACGAATAAGATGTTGCCAAGTCGTGTGTGTGTTTTTGTCATTTTTTTCATCATCTAGTTCCTGAGATTTATAACTTTTAGTGTCTTAAGGGAACACATTGATTCTTGTTCCATTAGCATTGATCATGTGCAAAATATTTTGTTAAATTTTATTTGGATTTGTTTTAAACCTCTATAGATACTGTTCTTCCAGTGTTCACACTAAAGCTCAGATCTGTAATCGTACATGCTTCAAATAAAGTAGAAAACACAAAATTATACCTATATATATTTTTTCTTGTATACAAAGTCTGAATGTATATAGAGCATGTGCTAAATATTATGCATGGTATTTAATGGTGACTAACAGTGTTTGCTGTATTTTATTTTACTTTGTTTTCCCAGTGTCCACGCTAAAGCTCCAATCTGGAATTGTATGTGCCTCAAATAAATTAGAAAATAAAGAAAAGTGCTAATTTTTCCTACTTTTGAATCTTAGCATTGAAAACACACACACACATGATTATAATTAAGTCTATTTAATTTGCTTCCAGTATATGATGCTGATTATTTAAAAAAAAACTCAAACATTTGCCTGACATTTTTATGGTTTCCAGTTAAATGTTTCATTATTGTTTATGTTTTTCAAGTTCTCTTATGATTCAAATGCTTGTGTTTCAGGCCCATGATGAAATCTGTGAGCCGTAGCTGCCACAGCTAGTCAGATGATGCACCATGGCCAAACCGGGATCGGACCGAGATGGAGCCATGGTGGAGAAGACAGCGGGGAAGAAGGTGAGCGGGATCATTCCTCAAGGCTTAGTTACACGCAACATCTTCTGGCTGCTAGTATAGTATTCCTTTTAATATCATATACTGTCTCATTCTTTCTCTCAGAGTAAAGAGAAAATCTCTCCGTTTGCCAAAACTCCGAAGTTGGATCGGAGTGAAATCCTGGGGAAAGAGGGGAAGTCAAAGTCTTCCATGAAACGGAAGCTGTCCTTCACCGTCAGTCCGCCCCAGAACGAGGAGCGGGACTCGGACACGGGTCAGTTTAACATTCACTCCGAAAGGTCTAGTAGCTAGTGTCTGTGTCTCACTGCTGCCCTCTGCAGGTCACGTTTAAGACCTGTTTTTATCACACAAGCTGTACTAGAGGGTTTTTACAAGGGTGTTATGAAACTGTTAAGCCAGCCTTGGGTCTCATTCAAAAACACAATAGCTTTGCCTCAAAAAGGAGAGCAGAAGATCACGAGGAAATAATGAGAAATATATTGTCATTATTTCACATGGAGACTAAAATCTGCTCTGGACTAAAATTAGGGCTGAACGATGTGACCAAAATTAATATACAATATGTTACAATATATTTTTACATTTCGGTTGATACTATATTACTCTGATATGATCGTTTTAAATAAAAGCCTCAAAAACTTCCAGGAATGCCCACAACGGATGTCTGTACATACAAACTTCTGAGAAATTAATTTTTCAAGCAGCACAATAAAAATAAATAGTATTCACCTTTTATTTGTATTTGGCCTTCATACAAACAAGAAATGTGAAATCGCAACCAAATAAACATAAGACTCTCAGACTCACCTTATAATATTAATATCTTTAACTTTAAACTATAATATAGGCTGCTTATTCTTATAAATTGAAATAATCACCGTATGTTATATTTTATGATTGTCCAGCTCTAAATTTTACTACGGTCTACTAAAATATCTACTGTTGATTTATATAAGAAAATATTACTATGAATATTGCTATGCTAAGTCGAATAAGAATATAAGAATAGGCAGCTTAGAATATTAAAACTACTACATATAATATAATAGGGCTGGTGATATGATGCTTTACACTGAGCGATAATTTAACTGTGTCAAGCAATATTTAACTGTTTATAATGCTGGATATATATATATATATATATATATATATCCAGCATTATAAACAGTATATATATATATATATATATATATATATATATATAGTGCACTATTTACATGTAAAAACAACAAAGAAAGTTTAATGCAAAATTACAAGCAGGACATTTCAGAATTTAGAAATGTCATTCAGAATTTGTTTTTAATTAAATGTAAAACATTTTTTTTTTGGCTCCTGTGTTTTTATAATGTGATATTTTTGTCAGATTTGTTTGAACAATCTGAATTTTTGCTTTGCAAAAAAAATATAATTTGATGGAGTACTTTTAATTTGTAAAATATTTAATTGACTGGATTATACAAAAATAGGCATTGCAACAAATATTTAAACACATTGTTTAAAATAACTATAATTGTGATTTTATATGAAAACATCTCAAAATATATAACATTTTTGTTATACAGCCTACCCTAAAAAAGTTACTATTTTTGTATTATTTTTTACTATCATATACTATATTTTAAGTGATCTTTTATTCTACATATTTCCAACATAATTACGTAATTTTGTGTGCTTTTGCTTTTTATAAATATTTCTATATAGCTTTATTTTAATTTCCGTTGTTTTTTTTTTTGTGTGTGTAGTCCTGCAACTTAAACTTATTTCAGTTAGCAGCCAAGGAAACAAGTTTCGAAGTTTTTTTTTCTATTATTATCATTATTTATATATTGTTCTAATAATATGTAATTTATTTCAGTAACCGTAATAGTTTTAGTTAGTTATATAACATTAACAACATTAAACAAAATAAATATTGTAGCTCCTCAGAAGTTTGTTGTAAAGAGATAATTTGGACTTTTATGTCTCACTGTCTTGATGGTATTGGATAGATTCAGGTTTATGATGTCATCTGTGGCTCTTAATATTCATCCCGGAGTCTTTGAATCCTGTGCTGTGATTTGTCAATTGAGTGAGGGGCGGAGCCTGTGGGTGTAATCAGTGCTCTGCTCTCCCGTCCACCCCTTTTCCCTTCCACCTCTCGAACCCTGAACCCCCTTCCTTCCCCCCTCCTCCCACCTCTCTGCTTTTGCACTATAGATGACTCTGACCACGGACAGTCAAGCGATGCGTGGGGAGAGAGATTACTTCCTCCCTGCAGGATATATGCAGGTAACTGCCTCTGCTCAAGTCGCCAGTGGCCGCAAGCAGTCCGAGACGCATCACGGGTTCATTTGTTCATCTGTCTCCACCTGAGCCTCCGTCCGTATCAGAGCACTGGCTAAAACAAATATAATTCCCGTTAGGATACACTAACCGCTACCGCATGACTTTATCTGTCTTCTAGCCTTTTTGCATCACTCTCAGAGAGACCGTCGACTTTTGATTACATAATTTTTCTGCAGGGATTTGATGTCTCGTGCATCTCGCTCTCCGTCGATTCGTTTCAAGGTAGCACACATACTGACACTTTCTTGGTTTATCCGCTGCATATGTTTTAATCGCATGCATTTCAGTAGCGCGCAAAGACTCCTGGGAAACAGCGATAGATGGGTAATGCATGTGTCTGCCAGGAATGAGAGTTTCTGTTTTTTCCTACGTTTTCGGGAAATGGGATGCATGAATGCAAGAGGAGAGCTGTGCTCATGCGCTGTTCATCATTTTGCTTTTCCGCTGCAGACAAAGATGGTCCGGAGAAGAAGAAAGTTAAGAAGGAGTCAGGGGCTAAGAAGTCGACCCCTGTGAACATTTTATTCGGCTACCCTTTATCAGAACGAAAGCAGATGGCACTGGTCATGCAGATGACGGCGAGAGACAACAGTCCAGGTAGAAACGATGAACACCAAATGCTGCTGCTTTTTTTTTTTCACCTGCTCTGTTTTTCTGACATAAAATCAGGTGGTTTTACACTGAAGTAAAAGTTGTCACTGGTTTTCTTTTGTAGATCATCTGTATCTCTTTAATTTTATTTCTTCATGTTTAAAAGCCAATATTTGTTCAGATATAATTGAGTGTATACAAGTTTTCAGTATTTATTATTATTTTGCGTCATTCCTTCAACAATGTTGATTCAGTATTATTTATATACTGTTATATTAAGCATTATTATTTTAAATTAGCCTTTTTTTTCTGTAAAATGTATATTTAAAATGTTTTAATTAAAATTTTAGTATAATTTAATAATTTTGTTTTTATAATTTTCCGTTTTTTAATATGTTTTTTTATTATTACTGTTTTAGTTTGTTTGTCAGTTTTAGTAATTTTTGTACTTCAACTAATTTTGTTTTAATTAGCTGCCAAGGTGGCATTTCTAATTTTCATTTTAATTTTCATATTTTTTATTTTATTTTATTTCCGCTTTATTTCATTTATTTCATAAATTTCAATACATTTCATAAAGGCATAAATTTAATTTAATTTTAATTTAATTTCAATTAATGAAAATAATTTTTAATAGGTTTTAATACTTTTCTCATTCTTATACATTTCTGTTTTTGAATTTGTATTTATCTTTACTTTGATTAATTTTTTTATGTTTAATTTTTTATTTCATTTTTAAGTTTTCATCTGATATTTCTATATTTTTTCATCCCAGCTTTTTCTACATTTTTCATGCCTTTTGTCATTTTTAATGAGTTTTTTATATTTCTATTTTGATTCGTTTTTTTTAATTAATTTTGGTGTTAAGTTTTTGTTTACGTTAGTTGCCAAAACAACATTTCTCATTTTCATTAAAGTTTTCAAGGTTAAGCAATTTGAATCTAATATTTGTGTTTTATTTAATTTCAGCATTATTTCAATTCGTTTTAATTAGTGGTCTTAGTTAATTATAATAGCATTCTCTCTAGTTTATTTATAATCAGCTACGATGTGACCTGTTTGTTATCGGAGCGTTCACTTTTTTCGTTTTGTAGTATATTCAGGTCAGATCGACAGTTGAGATAAACCGTATGACCTTGACATTCTGGTGAATCGGTTTGTAATCTCAGATACCACACCGAGCCACCCCTCTCAATCTCCGGCAGTGCAGAAGAAGATCGCTAGCAGCTCGTCCTCACGACAGAAGGACAAAGTGAACAAACGAAATGAGAGAGGAGAGACACCTCTGCATATGGCCGCCATAAGAGGAGACGTCAAGCAGGTGAAGGAACTCATTGAGCTTGGAGCAGATGTAAACGTCAAAGATTTTGCAGGTGAGACTGTGTTTTATGCACATTTACAGGATCACATCACCCGTCAACAAACTGTCTGTAGTTTACTTTCATGTTTTATGCAATAAAATATCTATAAAAATAAAAATCTTTTATAATTTGATTGCTTTGAACCGTTATAAAATATAATAGTCACAGCTGGTATTGTTGCTACTGTAAAACCATGAATTAATATTTGAAGTTAAATATTTAAAGAGGATGGTGGCTAATAAGTTACCACACTTGATTTCTAGTAAGAGTAACTTTAGTTATAAGGTGTTTTGCCAGATGCAATTAACATGGTCAATTTTGAGTGTAAATGGTGGTTTCACCATTATTAACTTGCATGTTTATTAAAAGCAAGTTTTAACACGGTAAAGCCTGAAATATAAAGTAATAGTCAGAAAGTAGTTCACTGAACATTTAGACAAAACAGAGACAGAAATCCTAAAGTTTTTTTGCATGTTTTTTGAATATCATATTTGATACATCAGTCTTTTATGGCTCATATAGTATGATATAGTGACAATACGGAGCTGATTTAATAAAATGGATATAAATATCACTTGTCACAGATATCTCCCAATAACATATCTTAGTAAGATGAAATTTCAATGATTAGTTTTTTGATAAAAGCTCTGTAGTTTCAAAACATATGCTATGCAATACAGTGATGATTGAGAGATTCAGAACAAAATAAGGATGTTTCCAAAAATAATTATAATCAAGTAAATATAAGTTTCTTCCAGCATGTGCTAATCTTAAAATATATAATTAACAATATAATATTTTTACGTTAACTTTATAACATCAGTTTCACAGCAAAAGGACCCGTGAATCACATGCTGAAGGTTTTGTATAATTATACTAAAAGGCCTATTATTTGCTAAAAAAAAAAAAAAAAGTGTAAACTTTCAGTCAAGTGTTAGAAGGCATGGAGGAGATTGTGTGCAACAACAAAGATCATGTAGATGATTTAGAAACCTTAGAAATTTGCTTAAATTGGGTTAAACCGTTTCCAGTTTTCCTTCCAGATGTAGGATCTCTTGCGCTCATGTTGGTTTGTTCTGTTCTTCAGGTTGGACGCCTCTCCATGAAGCTTGTAACCTTGGTTACTATGATGTGGCGAAGGTTCTGATTGGTGCAGGAGCGGAAGTGAACACGCAGGGATTGGACGATGACACTCCGCTTCATGACGCCTCCAGCAGCGGACACAAAGATGTGAGTTTTTACTTTAAATTATGACATTTATAGCTAGTGTTTGATCTATATGTATTTTTTAAGAGATGATACTGATGTTTGAGTGAATTTTTTTTAAATTTAAGTAAATTTGAGTTGGAGCAGATATTAAAGGAAACAAGTGTCTAACATACATGTCAGCGCCTTTGATACTGTTTAAAAAGCATCCCAGAATGCAACTCGTTAAGTTGGTTGAGCATGCATGTATGTAGTTATTAGAGTGTCCAAACTAATTTAATGGCAACAAATTTAATGCACACTTAACTTGCGTAATAACAAAAATATTTTATTTTCATTATTTTCATTAGGCATCACTGAGAATCTTTAATTTATTTTTTCCGATCTTTTCTGCCATATGCATAAACTGACAGTCACCACTGATAAGCTACTACTAAATATTGTAGAAACATAATTTTCTGTAAAGTTGCTTTGCAAAAGTGCTATACAAATAAACTTGAATTTAATTGTATTTTAGAGTACAGTTTTATTTTTAAACGGCAGTGAACACATTTATTGACTGGTGACGATACTTTCAAAGTAGCCAAATATCCATTGCAAGAACCTGTGGTAATTGTAAAATCTTTCAGATAAACTGACTCACGTTTGTACATTGTTTCTTTCATGTTTCGCCAAACCTTCATAGATTGTGAAGCTGCTTTTGCGTCATGGAGGCAATGCCTTCCAGGCCAACAAGAGAGGAGAGAGACCAGTTGATGTTGCTGACTCTCAGGAGCTTGAGCACTTACTCAAGGGAGAGATCCCACTCTCTGAAGCAGAAGAGAGCTTTTCAGGTATGGAGACAGTTGGCAGGAGATTTGCCAGAGCTATTGGTACTGGCATTTCTTTTTACACATTTCTCTCTCTTTTTTTGGTGTTAAATACAAGCTCCGTTAACATTTACAGCATGTTGTCAGACATGCTGATTAATCTCTCATGCAGAGTCCAAGTCAAGTCAAATCCATTTTCTTATTAGTTTTCTGCATTCTGTGTAGGTTTTACATAAACATTTTTTTATATGTATTTTGGAGATGCTTTTATCCAAAGCAACTTGCATTGCATTCAAGCAATTAAAAAATATTTTCAGCTCATAATTCCTTGGGAATCAAACCCATGACCTTGCTCTTGCTGGTGCCATGCTCTAGTGTTTTAATTTCTTATATTTTTTTTTAAAGAATGTTTATGAAGTTTAACTTGCATTTAAAGGTAAAGTTTTTATATTTCTGTAAATGCTCACTCAATAGGAAATTTGTCTCGGTGTCTGACTTTAAAAGTCACAACATTTATCAAAACGTTGTAATATTTACATACTTTTTCTCTTTGTAGACTTAAAGAACTGAGTCCAAGTCAAATCTCAAGTAACTTTCTTTTGCATGCTGTTAATTACCTCACACAATAATGTGATATCTTTCACTTTATAAAGGAATTTAATAGATGAAAAAATGTTAGTTGAGCCTTTGGAATAGTAGGTACTAGTTCTGATTATGTGCCACATGCATTAATCTCTATGCAACCCCATCTTTAAATTAGTTAAAATTTGATATCATAGCGTATTATTAATCCCCTTTTTTCTATTATTTTGTATGCCACAGAATCAGAGGACCCACCTTCAGTAAATCCATCCAGTGTAGACGAGAACATGGAGTACTCTGATGCTGAAAAAGACTCTGACAGTAAATCTACTACAGTGAAGGCCTCATCATCCATGTCAGGGCTGGATGAATACGAGTTTAAGGATGAGGAAGAGGAGGAGGACCTCAGTAAGGCACTTAATGACCGACACATCCTACGGCGAGAGCTTCGGCAAAAGGAGAAGGAGGAGAAGGAAAGGAACCACTATGCTTCCAAACAAGGCACCAAAAGTGACCAGTCGACGCCGATGTGCAAGTCGAAAAAAACAAAGGCATCTCGCATCTACTGCAGTTCAGACAGTTCGAGCGATGAAGCAGAGGTGCAGACAGAAAGAAGGACCTCGCCCACCAGGTTGGTCAGTGTGGATGGTCACAAAACGGATGGTAGATCGAAGAAAGAAAGCTTGAATTCGACGCCAGTGGAACAGAAAGAAAAAGGTAAACAGAAGAAAAAAAACAAGAGCCAAAGCAAAAACAAGGAGAACCAGGAAGTCCGAGAAGAATGGAAAGAGAACAGCAAGTCCCTTCTGTTTTCCTCGGCAACTGTGTCTGACAATTCTGACAAGAGCGTCAGGGAAGAGGACTCTTTCAAAATGTCATTCAGTACAAAGGATGACACATCGGTCCACCTCTTTCACCTGTCTGTAGTCAAGTCCCCAAAGCTGAACCACAGCCAAACTGAAAAGCAGACAACTCCACTTAAACAGGAAAACGCTAAGACTTGTGTTTCTATAGCTGATGGATCCTGTCCAGGGGAAGGCGTCAAATACAACCACTACACAGAGTCTGACTTCTGCACAGAAGGTTCTAGTAGTAAGAGCTGCAAGCACAAGGAAAAGAGCAAACATCACCACAAAGAGCTTAACTTGGATGGAGATGACGGCAGTTGCAGTCCTTTCAAAGACAGTAGTCTAAGCAACAGTATGGACAGTTCTGAGGCTGTCTTCAGGAAGACTGACAAAGATGGGAAAGTTGTGAAAAAGCACAAGCTGAAACACAAGGAGAAGGAAAAGTATAGGAAAGAGTATGAGGCCGAGAGGAATCGCCATCGTCAAAAAGAGCCACGCAAGGATGGACATAGGAACATGGAGTTTGATCGAGAGTTCTGGAAAGAGAACTTCTTCAAAAGTGATGAAAATGAAGAACTCACAGGCAAATGTGAGATGCCTGCTGGTGGATCTCCTCCGAAATCCTCAGACTCATCGCCTGTTAAAGAGGAAAGAGGGGTGTCAAAAGACAAACATTCAAGCAGTAGCAGCATGAAGGACAGAAGGCCAAAAGAGGAGAGAGAAAAGGAGAAGTCCATTAAAAAAGAGAAAAAAGATGTGCCCCTTAAAGAGGAGCGGGGAAAGGACGGAAAAGGAGATGAAGTTGATGAGGGTTTTGGCTCTGGCCGAATTCCTGACAGCTCACTGCATAGTTCAGGAGTGAAAGAAGAAGTAGATGATAAACCGGTCACTGGCAATTCAGCTGACCAAGATCAACTGGAGTCTCCAGAGAAGAACTCTCGAGAGAAAAATGATAAGCAATCTCCAACAAAGGATCGGGAGTCTGAAAAGCCTGATAAGAAACATGTAGATAAAGATAAGAAAGTAAAATCTGAGCATTTAGCTGATAAGCCTGAATCTCACCTCTCTACGGATCGGTGGAAAGAAAAGGAAAAATTGACAAATATTTCACATTCATCCAATGATAAGAGCCATAAAGAGGCTGAGAAGCTCAAAGCAATGTCTCTAATGAAAAAGCAAGAAGAGAGCAAGAAGAATAAGGACAAGCTTGATAAAAGAGCTGAGAAAGAGCACTCTTCTGGTGACCACAGAGACAAAGATAAAACAAGTTCTGAAAAGAAAGGCAAAGTCACTGAGAAAACCACTGACCGCAGTAAAGAAAAAGAACGGGACAAAGATTCTGACAAGAGGAAAAAGGAGAAATCAAAAGAGACCACCCTCTCTTCCTCATCCAACTCCAGTCTAAAGTTGTTATTGGAAGAGAAGAAAGGCTATGTTTGTGAGAACAACAAGGTTGTTTCATCTAAATCAAAAGAAGAGGCAACCAAGCCTCTAGAGAAAGACAGAGATAGAAGAGAGAGGGACCGGGAGTCTGAAAGGCATCGAGACCGTGAGCGGGACCGACACAAGGAAAAGGACAAAGATCGATCCCAGCTGAACAGGGATGCCAAAATTAGCAAGCCGAAACTAAGTGAAGTGGACTCCAAAACAAAGGTAGCCCCTACTCTAAAGGATACTAGACCCAAAGAAAAGAGGTTGGTGAACGACGACCTCATGAAGACCAGCTTTGAGCGCATGCTCAGTCTCAAGGACCAGGAAATTGAACAGTGGCACAGGAAGCACTTAGAGAAAATAAAGCAGAAGGAACGTGAGCGACTGAAGCAGCGTCCAGGAATTGACCCTGGGAAACAAAAAAACAAGGAAAAAAATAAAACGACCTCTTCGTCTGGTGATCCTTGTCTAACCAAGGAACTAACTCGGTCAAAGAGCTCAGAAGCACCAGATGGGCAGCGCCCCTTAAAAGATGCCTCCAGTGGAAGAACACTCTCGCTAGATGTGAAATCCTTCGGGAAGAATGGACCCGTCATAGAAAACAATCTCAATCGGTCTCCAAGACCAGAGAGTGAAAAATCTGGTCTTATGTCAAGATCAGTATCCATGATCTCTGTGGCAAGTTCAGAAGATTCCTGTCATGCAACCACACTGACACCTAGACCAACTGAATTTGATTCTGACATGAATATGGAACCTTCAGAACCTCAGCCTCCTTTCCTGCAGTCTTCCTTCATTGTACAGTCCTCCAGATCACCTACTGTTCAAGATAAAGATACCAGCAGTCTTCCCGAAGCGGCTCTCTGCAATCGAACACCACTATCAAGCAGACATGCATCCCCATGCTTAAGGGCTATTCTGGATGAAGAAGCCAAGGTGCAACCAGCTGAAACTAGACTGACCGAAGAGTCTCAGATAATCATTACTGCACCACAGCCAAACAGTGAACAAACTGCGGTTCATGAAACTGAGATTAGCGTGCCCCCTGTTCAGGAGACTCAGAGCAGTCAAAGTCTTACTAGTGCTCTTCCAGAAAGTGAAAATGTGACTAGCAATGAAGGTGAAGGCATTACTCCCGGTTGTCAAGTTCAACCTTCAACACACTTGCAAGAGTCTAGTGCTAAAAACCTAGGTAACCTCACACAGGCTAACAATGTGTTTCAGACCACTTTGCAAGAGCAGAGCAGTTCTTGCAAAACTAGTAGTCAAGTAGAGCATGCAAGTCTTGGTCAGCTTGACATCGCTTGTGCCGGAATGATGGAGGCATCAAACAAGGAGTCGTCACTAGGTGTTTCATCAGAAGTTGCATCATTTCAGTCTTCTCACACACAAAATTCTTCTGACAACTGTGCACCTGTCTGTTCTAGTAGCCAGCAATGGGAAACTGGCGCTTTTACCAGTAGCGAACAGACATTGACAGCAGACTCTGATTTGAGGCCAGAGCAAAGAGAAAAAACCTTGGTTGTTTTTGAGAACAAAGTGGACAAGAGTGGGGAAAGCATCAGCAAAACAGATTGCACTCCTAGTACATCTATTGGTTCAAGTATATCCAGCTCTGAAGAAACTACTAAACCACTGCAGAGAACAACCAGTGTCCATGAGGATATAGAAAAGGGTGATGTAAGAGTGCAAGATGAAAGTACCTCAAGGTTCTCCAGTGAGTCATTAGTTAAAGTTGATGCTCAACCGGAGAAACATGAGCAAGGCCTTTATAAAGCTTCAGAAATAAACATGTCTCTCTGCAGCAGTCCAGAAACAATCCCTGAGGAGCCCATGGAGGTATCTGAAGATGTTTCAGACAAGAACCGAATCACAGAAACGGATGGGGGTAAGGTGTTATCCTTAGAAGAAGGTGAATCAACCCAAGCTCTATCTGAAAGTGAAGCTGATGTAGACACATCAGACCAGCTTGCTGTTGAGGAAAAGCCTATGAAATCAGACCTTCAGGCTAGTGTAGAACAGGGTCAAAGCAGTGCTGCTGTCCAGCCTGATCATCAGGCAGATCCTCCCAGTAGTGCGACCTCAGGAAGTTCCTCCCCGATATCGTTCGTGGAGAGAGATTCCGATTCATCTGGGGCCAGAGCCAAAGTCCGACTCCTTGAAGAAGAAGCTGACATTCAGGTGACCCATCCAAGGAAAAGAAAGATGCCTAGGGTTTCTCCAACGGGCCAAGTGAACCTTATGGCTCAGCAGGTCAAAGAAAAGACGCAGCAGTCTTTAGCTTCAATTGTAGATGCGCTTAAGCTTGAAGAGATCCAGCCATACCAGACAGAGAGAGCAAACCCATATTATGAATACTTACACATTCGCAAGAAGATCGAGGAGAAGAGGAAAGTACTTTGTAGTGTCATTCCTCAAGCTCCTCAGTACTACGATGAGTATGTGACATTTAATGGGTCCTATCTGCTGGATGGAAACCCTCTCAGCAAGCTCTGCATCCCAATGGTAAGCTTGCATTCTGTGAAAGTATTGATTGCAACTCAAATTAAAATGCTAAAATCTGAAGTCTATGTTTTTGTAGATCACGCCACCTCCCTCACTACCTGAACCACTGAAGGAGATGTTCAAACAGCAAGAGGTGGTGCGGATGAAACTAAGACTGCAGCACAGCATCGAAAGGGTAAATAAAACCGAGAATGTGTACTGTATTTATTGATCATCAATCTCTAGACAAGGGTTTTCTTGAACTGACGGGCAATGGACCCCTAGGGGTTCATGATAGAACTGCCGGGGTTTTTGAGAGAAAATGTGTAAATAATAAATAAACGACTATTTTTTTAAACAAAAAAAGCTAAATGTTATAATGATAATAAATTACCATGCTAAATAAAATAAAAAATTAATACATTTTAAATAAATGCAGTTTAATTATAATTTTATTTTTAAATAATATAAAAAATGAAAGAATTAAATAATGTTGATAATAATTATAATCATTTTACATGTTATTATATTTTTCATAATATTTAGATTTGGGAATCTTTTACAGATATGTAGTTTCTAAATGGTAACGTAAATTATATACGAGTATAATGTTTAAAAAAGTGCTCGCGCTGATATATATAAGTATAATGTTACAAAAGTGTCAATTTTTGAGCCTGCTTAATTCTATAATTATTTTTAAAAGCATCTACATTCATATGCAGAAACAGAGAAATATTATTTGGTTTTATGTTATTTATTTGTTTTTTTAGCTTTAGCTTTCTGCATTTTGGTTGCAATAAAGATTACTTAAAATGACTGAGGTGTTTTGCTCTTCCAGGAAAAGCTGATTGTATCCAATGAGCAGGAGGTTTTGAGAGTTCATTACCGTGCTGCAAGAACACTAGCCAATCAGACGCTTCCATTCAGTGCCTGCACAGTCCTATTGGATGCTGAAGTATACAACATGCCCCAGGACGTCCAGGTAAATGGCCACATTATTAGGACATTATTTGAAATTAATGAATATAAATTATTTTCTCCAGTCAACATCAAGTCAATGGAGCTTAGCTTGTTTTCATTCTGGAACGTTCTTTAATACCTCAGAAAATCAGCTTTGCAACATATGGTTAATGTTTATTAATGTCTTTTTTACATTTCAGGGTGATGATGGGAAGACCTCTGTCAGAGATCGGTTCAATGCAAGGCAGTTTATGTCTTGGCTTCAGGATGTAGACGACAAGTTTGACAAGTTGAAGGTACAAAAGGAAATAAATATAGAAAATGGAATGCATCAAGCAACTAGCATCTGTAGAAATGTCATGGTACATCGGCCCCAAAAAGTATTTGGACACATTAGCCACACTTAAACACAATAAAGTTATAGCAACAGATCAGGGTTTCTGCTGGTTTTATGAAGATGAAATTGTGTCCTTTTTAAGATGAAGTAAAGAAAATGTAATAAATGGAATGGAATGTGGTCTCTAAATGTAAATGTCTTGCAATGTAAATAAATATGCAAAAAATTGCTTAAACTTGAATTGCTAACTCCTAACCTCTGGAATATAGAAACAACTGCAAAAAAAGTGTTGTTCTTCCTCAGTCCTTTTGTATAAATATTCTTAAATCAATATACATTGTATTGATAAGCAAAATGACATAAAATAAAAATGATAAAAAGGAAGTGAGTTTATGATTAAAGCAAGAACAAATGTCTCAGAAAAATAAACTTAATATAAAGGGAAAATTTTAAGTTTCCCCCATTGACAGATGTTTGTGCTTGCTTTAAGCATAAATGCACTTAATTTTGCTCAGTTTCTCAGAAGACAAGACTTCATATGTTCAGCCTGCATCTCAAGTAAATGTATCTTGATTTAAGGATGTTTATATATTTGTATTAAAAAGCAAAACAAATTTTAGACTTCCTGCACCTATTTAAGAACACATTAGGCCTTGATTTGTGGAAGGGTAAATTAATACTTAAGACCCTTTTAAGATGCTGTTTTTTCAAAATTTAATTTTATTTTAAATAAAGATACCTACTGTAATATATTGAGCTCGCATGCCACTTTGATGTTTTGTTGTCTAATGCAATGATGTTCTTACGCAAGTGTGACTTAAGTGAAGTTCTGTCTCTGTATGACTGATTTGAATCTCTGTTTTCCCGCAGACGTGTCTCTTGATGCGTCAGCAGCATGAAGCAGCAGCGCTAAACGCCGTTCAGCGTCTCGAGTGGCAGCTGAAGCTGCAGGAATTAGATCCCGCCACTAACAAATCTACCAGCATTTTTGAGATTTCCGAATTCTACATCCCCCTCGTAGAGGTCAACGATGACTTTGACCTGACGCCGATATGAAACACCATTGAGATACAGAGATGACGATTTTAATAGCTGTCAGATCATGACGAGACGTGAACGTAGGGCGAAAACACACAAAGCACTTGATTTGGAGGTGTGTGCTTGTGTGTTTGTGTGTCATGGTGCACGTCATTGACCGGACACTTTCTAATAAAAGAAGTAAAACAGAGAAAAACAACACAAACGAGTGCTGCACTTCCAGGCTAGCTGTCATCATTGGTTCAGTCTGTGTTCGCTGTTCTAGTTCTGGTTTCCGGTCCAAACGCACTTCACCATGTGAGCGCCAGATTGGCTCTGACAGACTGCAGGCCTAATCTAAAATGCACTTAACCCTGAGGTCTACCATCCAGAACGGTAGACCTCTGATCGACAGAGGAGCAACGGAAAACCCAGCCTCCGGAGGGTGAAGACCACCATCGGAAAGCGCGTGAGAGATTATCCTCCTCTGTTGAGAAAGAGATCTCAATCGAACATGTTTCTACTGTGGGTGTTTATAGATTATGTATAGACTGTGCTCCTAATTTTTTTAACTTATTTTATACATACTGATTGTGCATTTGTAAATAGCCATGTAATTATTGTTTTTAACTTGTAAAAAAGGAAAGAGGATGGAAAACTTTAAGTAATAAATATTTAGATTGTAAACTTTTTGTGTAATGTTTAATGGACCAAAGTTGTTTTTACATTGAAGTTCTTCTTTGTTGTTGTTGTTGTTGTTGGCGTTCGCTTAACTCTTTAAGCATGTGTTTTGAAATGCTTTTTGTTTTATTTTATTTTTTTTATTCCTCTTTTATCCCTTTGACATTCATCAAATCCGATGTTTTTTGACTTGTGATTTCTATAATGTGCATGCTTTCGCAAGTTCGTCTCTTCTGAAAAGTTGTACCGTGGTGAGGTTTACTGAAGTGGTCCTTGTTCTTTTCTGCCATTGTTGTATCTGTTGGTAACATCCACTTCCTGTGTGTTGTCCCTTGTGTCTCGCGCACATTTAAAAAAATGTTGTGGTTTCTCGATAGGAAAAAATACCTTTACTTTTACAGTTTTAATGTGAGATCACAACAAAGCCTATTTTTTACAACGTAATGCCTTTTAAGCAATGGTTCTAAAAATGTCTATTTTAATATTTACTTGTTACATGAGGATGTACATATTTGTAATATATAATTGAATAAATTTTATTGGTTGTGAAGTCTGTTTTGCCTTTTCTTTAAAAATGTCTTAGTTTATTTAAATATCTAAACAGCATTCCCACTATTATGGACATGGAAATATTAGTCTATTAAATCTTAAAAGTCATGGAATTTACAAGTGAATATTAATGTTACTTTGCATAAATGCTCAAAGCGAAATTCTCAATTAAAATGTTTCAAAATCCAGACTTTTTGGACACATTTATATCTAACTTTTTGAGTACGGATGTTTATGCATGCATATAAAACTGAATTATTATTTTTCATTATTTGTGTGTGTGGGTGTGCGTGCGTGTGTGTGTGTTTGTGTGTGTGTCCAGCAGATGGCAGAGTGGACGGATTGAACTTCAATTAAATTATTAAATTAAATTAATCAACATCAAAACTATCCTAAAAAGATAATTTAGTTTAATCTTTATCTGTTTGAGTGTATGAATATTGCATTGTTTTGGAGCTATAATTTATATGCATATATTAATATATAATAATACGAATTCTTATTTAAGCGAATAATAAAACTTTTTTTATAATTCTTGTCATTTAAATTATAATTTTATTACTTATAAATAATAATAATATATTGGATAGTTAATAGTGATTGACCCACCAAACTTTCAGTTAGCAGTACACATTTTTAACAACTATGATGCATGTGCTTTTGTTGAGCCGTTATGAAACCTTTAATAATTTGGCAGGTCCTTTTATTCAAAACGACTTACATATTGAGAAAAAAATCCTTACAGTTTATCATAAGGAGACAACTATTAGCAAATGAGTAATCTGCGCGCCTCTTCCTGCTGAGATCAGAGTTCATTGGGCAGCGATACGTAAATCTGCGACTGTGATTGGCTGAAACCCACCAGCGCTGGGAAA